>NW_019384959.1:276580-309200 GCF_000671375.1 Centruroides sculpturatus | reverse complement strand
CCCAATTTTAATGAAAAACAATAATCAAAGTTTACTTTACCTTCAGTTTAAATCTCAATGGCAAATCAGCAGGAGAGAGTCTGTAGATAGACACAAAGTTGTCGTACAACTGAAACAAAAAAGTCATACATTATATAATTTTTCTAATCATATTAAGCCCATCTGTGGCCAACTGAATAAAAATCACCGAACAACGTAAATTCACGCCAATCAAAAACAACTGGCAATTTTCAGGAATTTATTCACGTGACTAACTTTTCTATTCAGTAGTTATATCCACTTGGCACAGGTGGCCTACAACACAGCATTAAAGACAATTGAAGTATTTTATGTTATATAATTTCAAACTTACCAATGACGTAAAATGTGATAATGCCCAACAGCCCGAAAGTACTACTAATAGAATGAAAGGAGATCCAATAAGAAAATAAATCTTTAGATCTGGAACTACTTTTACAAATATGGTAACGTATAAGACGATACAGCATATATGCATAAAGAAGGCATACATTAATGGCAGAAGAACTTTGAAATTCTCATTAAATTCTTTTAGAACTTGCCAAATTTCGACTTGCTTTTCGAAAAATCTTTGTAATTTATACTTTATCGACAAATCATTTATCTTTATTTCTTCGAGTTCTTCGGATAATTTGATAAATCTATTGGAGAAAACTATACCAGAACCTGCACACGCGATAACTGTTGTTCCAATTTGTCCAAATAAGTAAAAATCTGCAAATTGAAAGTACATAGTGCATACGAATCCTTCTGTCATGCTTCTACCTTGTCTTCTGAATTCGCCCATCATTACCACACCTGTGACAATGGTGAAACCTACAAAAGTTATGAATACCACGAAAATGGCGCAAAATAGATAAATTTCGATTCGTTGTAACAACTGATATTCTTGCTTGTAGCTGCTCTTCATAATATGAAGAGATATTTTCTTTCTTTTCAGAATACTACACTGTACTGCTACGTAAGATGAGAGTATAACCAATATCACATTCCATAGAAATGTAAACTCTTTGAAAAATAAAAAAACTCGCATACAGTAAATGTCGATATTGGGCAAACTAATAATGTAACTCAGACACAGAAACCACAAGAACGCTTCGACGAGATCACAATATAGTTTAAAAATTTTTTCGGGAATAACAGCTCTATCTTCTGCCACGCATTGACACGGAACTACCATATCCACTCCAAATACTTTGAGGATATTGCAAAATGGGCGAAGAAGAAATCCAAGACATCTATATCGGTGATCAGTAGAATACATACTTGAAAATACAGAAAAATTCAATTTTAAATATATATTAAAAGATGTAGGTACTGTACTTCTAAATACCAAAGTTCGTACGAATGTAGGTACGTAAAGTAATTAGAATATTTAGTATTAAAATGTGGAATTATCAACCGGGTGGATAAGTCTTCTGACTATTGCCAGTTGGTCAAGCGTTCGCACCTGACCAACGGTGCGCTCTTTATTTCTAAGAATTTTCACATGTCTGACGTCAAATTAAATGCCACTTTCTAATAGAAATCCCTAAAAAAGCCATCGTTTGTTGCCAGATTGTCAATGTGTTGTGTAGGTTTATCCCATCATATCACTCTATACAAACTGAAATTATATAAACAAGACAACTGAGTACAGAATGAAGTTGAGTGCTTTCGTAACACAACGTATTAATTTAAGTGGAAGATCTGACGTCAATATTGAAAATGATACCTGGTTGTTTATGCACTATAATTTTTGATATTGTTCCATTGGTAAACATTTCACGATTTATATAATATATTTTAAACGAATTATGTGGCATTGGAATGCACATTTCGAATATCGCATTGGAATTTTCGCGTTGGAATGCACATTTGAAATATCTTATTAGAAAATATTTTTCAATGCGATACCAGACAATAATAACTGATTAAGTTATAGAAATACGTAATAAAACTTATTCTATAATATGATTCTATTTGTTTATTATACGAGGGTAATTTGTTTTCAGCCTCCACAGATCCAGAATGAAAAACAAAACCACTTTATTTGTAGAAGCTAGTTACAGTCTTTATCGTATTTTCACAGATAATTGCTTTGTCGATTCAGGCAGACATCATTTTCTGACACCAGCTTTTGTATAACCACGTTGAAGAATTTTGACGCCAAGCCATTTATCGAATCTTTAATACTGTCAATCAACGGTATACAGTGTGGACCTTGAAATTTGAGAAAACTCCTCACTGAGGTCAAAAATCGTAACCCAACGCTTATCTGTCACGAATTGATCCACTTTGTCCACCAAAAAGTCGGTTATTACGCACTTTTTCCATTGACTGTACTGTACATATAAAATATAACCGGACACGTTACAATAGGATAAAATAATGCTATTGAAACTAAACAGTATCATTATTGATTAATTTGATATATATGTATAATTCACTGAATAATCTAAGAGGGGCGATATGCAAATAGGTTCTTCTATAGAGGATTTTGTATTCTGTATGTAAAATTGCCCTTTATTGAGGCTTTACTGTTGCGAGTGTTCTCGAAAAACTGGGTGGTCAGACATAAATTCGCATCAAACTATCAGTGTTTAATTTTTCTTATTCGAGCAAAGTAAAGGTGAAGCAAATGAGTTTCTTTATTATTAACACTAATTTCTCCACTTACAGTAGAGCGACGTTTATCCTAAACGTCGGTTATCCGAAAGAATTCCAGTCAACCTAAAGTATAATTTTTATTTGTTTTTATATTTTTCAATGTATTTATTTCGTTTGTAAAACATAAAGAAATCATTTTTAACGATACAATAGCCACGATTATTATTTTAAAAAGTTTACGTTAGGCTTAACATCGACGAAAATTCAACTCAAAGCGACACGAATAAATGTATAATAAATTTTCTTTCATTTAAATAAAAAAACTAAAGTAAATTTAAAATGCGGGAGTCGGACTTTTTTCGGACTTAAATTTAAATTGCGGGAGTTGACACATTTTTTCGAACTCTGACTTCTCTTGCTAGAAATTTCTCCAGACTCTGATTCCACAGCCCTGGTTGAAACAAATGATTGTCAAATGAATATGAGAAAATTATTGCTTTTTTCACTTCAGACATTGCAGTTACCATATTTTGATTAATTGTATAATTCTTTACAAATTATATCATAAGGATATATAATCTGAAGAAAAGTATTAATGTTACAATATTGTGAAGAGAATATTAATATCACACATTTTTCTGAAAACTTTCGTGGTTGCAACAATATTGAATTATGAGTAATGTATTAGATTCTGTTCCACAGAAATTGGCAATTTTTATATTACTCTAAACATGCAATGTTTTATATTTATCTAATACTATCCTACATCTTTGTCAAGAGAATTGATCTTATTAGTTATCCAAGTAAAAAGTTAACAATTTCAGATTGAAAAAATGTAATTCAGATGTCTTTTGTACTTTTGTTAAGTATAAAGCTAATATTTATATAATTAAACTTGTGTTTTTGCTCAAGAAATGAATTACTATGCTTATTTTAATATAATCTTTAATCATTTCTTTATTAATAATGAAATTATAATTTTTAATTAGAAGAAATTAATATATTTGTATTTATTTGTATAGGAAGATCACTTTAATTTATTGACTGATATTTTGTGAAAAAAGAAGTTTCAAAGTTTTCATTATCATTAATGATAGGTAAGAATTTTTAAAGTATTTATATTTTATATGTTAAATTTATGTTTTATTTAATTAAAAAATTTATTCAGTAAAATTTGGACTGTGGAGGTGGTATACCAGGCTCTATACTCCAACTCAGAATTTCACAAGATTAACTTTGACTCCAACTCTTGCATCTAAATAATAATAATTTAAAACATACTTTGAGTATATTAACCCAGAATGGTATTTCATCACTACCAAGTAAATCATCAGGCATTTCTATTTTTTAAACTTTTAGTGCCCATAAGGTAGAAAGAGGGACTTTTTATCAAGCCTGTTATGGGATTGACCAGGCTTGCAGTAGGATGGTTGGGTGGTGAGGGACAGAGCCTGCCATATCTTGATGGACTACCTATGAAAAAATTTCCTGGGGTTTATTTTACTCATCCAAATTTTGATTTTGGGTCACAAAAGCAGCAGGCTGACACTATAACAGCTTCTCCATTCAGCCATGACATTACTATTGAACCCACTGAAAGTTTTCATTTTTTTTTCATACTGTTTTTCATTATCACCATGATGATGATCATCATAAACAACACATTGACACACACCTTGTTTTCTATCTGTGATAAAGTATTTGAAAAATAGTGATTCTGTCTTTTCTGAGTTTTCTTAACTATTTTGTATGGGTCTTTTGACAATAAAAATTTAGAATTAGCTGACAGACAGAATATACTCAAATATAAATTTCTAAAAACAAAATCATCATTAATTAATAATATGCAAACCAAGATCACGGTGTAGGAGAATCCTCATAAAAGGTCTTTCATTACAGGAGACTTCTATAATGTAGGATAGGATGTTATTAGGAGCTTTAATCTGAACCAATAAAGTACAAATAAACATATAAAGTACATAATAAAAAAGTAGGAATTGGAGTCTGTTCATTTTTATCAACTTCAGCTTTACAATGTAAGAAGAAACAAATTTTCTTCTGAGTCCAACTTCACAGCTCTGAGTAAAACTTAAGATTTAATAATAAAATAATAAACTGTATTTAAAAATTGTTATTAATTGGTTCACAGAGATATACTGTGTGACTGTTATTGTCATCAAGTAATATCAAGTAGAACTAAATGAAAACTGTATTATTTTGCAAAAAAATATGTTTGAATTTGAAAAATTGAATTTGAATGGTAGCATATCTAAGATAAACAAAAGTCAAATGGTTAACTGAGGTTATAATATTCTGGTACCAAATATAAATACAGTAGAGCGTCGTTTATCCGAAAGTCGGTTATCCAAAAGAATTCCAGTCGGACTAAAGTATAATTTTTATTTGTTTTTATATTTTTCAATGTATTTATTTCATTTGTAAAACATAAAGAAATCATTTTTAACGATACAATAGCCACGATTATTATTTTAAAAAGTTTACGTTAGGCTTAACATCGACGAAAATTCAACTCAAAGCGACACGCAACAGAGAAAAATTTTAACACAGGATAGGTTAATATATTTTTTCGTACATAATCGGTTATCCAAAAAATAAGTTATCCGAACAACCCCGGTCCCCAATTGATCCGGATAAACGATGCTCTACTGTATAAAATTAAATGTTATTGGTACACTGGTGACTTGATAAAATATACTTTTATAGAATGCAGATTAACATACAATGAGGAAAGCCTGTGAATTCTTAATATATCATCCAGCTTCATCAGATTCTGCTGCTTTTATTTTATCGTTTTGGTGAGTTCTGAGTTAAATTGGCAGTTAACAGCATAGTTCAAAATAAGTAAGCTCAATTTGCAATAGTTTGTTGACTGAGCCTACATTTTGTATTTGGCGCTATATAAACATAAACTTTTGTTTTGTCGATATGGAAAAGGTTAGACAAAAAAAATGAGCAGTAACAGATGATTTCTGACTAGAGTGATTTGATAATTAGTGGCTACTGTGTGATGTAGGTTGTTCTTAGGTATGGCAGAAAGAATTCCTTTTTACATTGTGACCTTAGTTACAATGCAGTCAAATTTTTTAGATTCCAAGGACTACATTATAGCAAATCATCAGTGTAATTTTAATGCTAATTTTTAATAGTTTTGGAATCAATTACTTTTCACTTTAAAACACTTAATGAAAAATAGTAAACTCAATTAAAGTTTCACTTTAAAGTTGAAATTTTAATTGAGTTTACTTAAAATTTAGAGAGTAAATTGTAAGTTTTATCCTGATGATGTAAAATTATATTTAAAAGATTTTAACTGAGTGTAACTTATTAAGTTGGTTTTATTTTGCTTAAACATTATAATAAAATTTATGGAATATATCATAAAAATGAATATTTTACATAAAAAAATATTTTTAAAAATTAATAAATGTATAATANTACAACAAAGAATCTCGCAAATTGCATCAGACATCGCATTAATCACTTGGAGGTCCGGCCCCCAGTCAGTAAACTTAATCCTAATTTGGCCCTTCTTCAGAAAAGGTTGTGCATCCCTGTTTTATATTTGAATATTAAGCATATTTGGGGGTTATATTCCCTTTCCTAATCCAAAAGTTATTACACTCCTCAAAAGTGAAATTGCAACACCATGAAGGAATGTAATGTGCATGTAGCTACATGCACATTGTAGAACTGATAGACATATGCAAATGATTAAAAACACAAAGATTTGCAACAGACACCTGTTTATTCAGTAATGAATATGACTACAGGCAGATATACAGCAACAGCAAGGCACATTATCAATAAGGTGATTAATGGTTGCCTAAGGTATCCCTTGCTAAGCTACATCTACTGTAGCACACATGTTGTTTATGCTATGTGATGGTGGTTCCTGGTGCATCTCACATTGGACGAGGTCCCACAGCTGTTTGATGGGAGTGAGATCTGGTGAAGGTGGTGCCTGGGAAGGATATGAATTCCGTTCAGGCTGGTGAGAGTTTGCCGTGTGACATGTAGTTGGGCATTGTCTTGCTGGAACAGGTGTCGGGTGTGGCCTGCACCAGTAGTTGAAGTGACAGTGGACCTGTATGTCCCACAATTTGTGTGATATAATGGTCCACTGTCATCGGAATGTGCACCGGGGCTGTCTGTTGATCGAACATGATGCTCGGTGTTGGTGTGATGTTCAGCAAAAAGGACTTGCGCATAGTGTTCCCTGGGATATCACCACACTTGTCCTTGGCTGTCATTCCTCCACAAACAGAAGTTGGATTCATCCATAGACAATAGCCAGTGCCATTCAGTGGTCTAGTTGCAATGACAATGACACCATGCCAGGCATGCAGCCCTGTGTTGAACAGTTAATGGCACCCTGTTGTGGGTTGCCATATGTGCATTTCAACTATAAAGGCTGCCAGCTTATAATGGGAGGGTCACATGTCCCTACCAGTATGTAGAGATGTTTCAGCCCTGGTTTACAGTATACTTCCGTGTGGATTGTAGTTTGCTCGAACTTGATGTGGATATCGAGGAAATGGGCCTCGGAATCATGAGCCTGGTCTATCTCAAGGGTCAATCCATAGGGGTTGTTGTTGAATGAACTGACAAATGCTGTCAACATCAACATCAAGTTCGAGTGAACTACAATCCACACGGAAATATACTGTAAACAGGGTCGGAACATCTCTACATATTGGTAGAGTCATGTGACTCTTCCATTGTAAGCTGGCAGCCTTTTAATGCCTTAATTAGGAGGGCCCATATGCACTCATCACAGATAGCTCTCTGGGCCGAGCTAAGGCATATTGAGCATATAGTGCATTTCAACTTTATGCAACCTGTTGCAAATGGTTTCACTGGACACATGCATTGATAGACCTATTGATGGCAACAGGTGGCTTTGGATGTCACATGCTGTAGTGAACCTGTTGGTCTGTGTGCTCTGTCATGCACCAGTAAAACCCACTCCCTTTTCAGCTTGTTTGCAGACATTCCTGCATCCATCATGTTGCACATCACTGGATGGTACTCACGTGACTAATATGCGTGGCATCTGTGTGCATCGACAAACCAAGGTTGTGCAGCTCCAGGATACAGTCTTATTTCCCTGCCATTAACTGGTGATATTCAGCTTGCTGTCATCTCTGAGGCATTTTCTAAAGCTCCAAAAGTTTGCTGCAGCAAACCATTGCTGATAGCATTGACAGCCTGAGCAGACTGCTGGTCTTTATAGCTTGAAATGGTACCACATGATCCGATACATATATAAACTTAATCATTTGCATATCTCCGTCTTCTCTAGGTGGCCTGCAATTTGCATGTGGCAACGTGCATTCCTTCGTGGTGATTTCACTTTTGAGGAGTATAGAATCTACTGTTGGCAACCCTCACAAAATTCAAAAATTAAGCTCTGACAATTTGCTTATGGAAAATGTATCAGTAAAGCCATTACAGAAATTCCTGACCATAAAAATTTTAAGAGATATTACAATTTCTATTTCTCCTTATGCCACCCTCAACTTTTCTTATGGAGTAATATCAAAAAACAATTTCTTTCCAAGCCAGAAGCTTCAGTTCTTGATGGATTGTATAGTGATAATCTGTCATATTAACATTCATGGAGACAGGCAACAGCTTGCCAAAAAGAACATCATTTTGACAATTAATACTTCAGATTACAGTCGACCCCCCCCCATAACACGGTAGATACGTTTTGTTCTTTATGAAATTGATGTTCTAAGAGTCCTTGAATACATGAGCCAATCACAGCCCAGCACGTATGTCGTTTACGGACTACAGCTGTTTTAAAGGTTTACTTCCATAAAATTAATCGATTCTAGACTAATTTGACTCAACATTTCCAAAATACGTATAATTTTTTGGAAATAATCCATATAAACTATGCTATAAACAAAAAATTGTAGGATTACTTACCGAGCATGCACCGTTCAATGACGCCATTGCTTAAGCTTGTCATCATTCCTAATAAATTATTTTTTTTGTGAAAAATTTGCTGAACTTTGAAGACATCATTAATATAAATATAATTTTTATGGACGTTAAATAATAAATGGTTTTTAGAAGGTCCGCTGCTTGTTTAAACCCAATGGTTTGTACAATATCAGCTATTGGTCTAGATTCGATCAATCCTGTCGCGACATGAGTTGGCGATGACATTTTACTGAATTATATGAGTTTTTTTTAGCATGTTTGTACGAATACGGGCGCAATTTTTTCGCCGTCATACAGGAATCTGAACTATATGAACCCATTTTATAGGGTGTCTACAGTACTTTCTTTTGTGATTACCAGATTTATCCTTATATACTGAATCCACTATACTATTACCAATGCCAGAGGTTTGGCATTCAAAGATATCTTGCTGTGGCAATAGTCTTTGTGCCAGATGTGTTCTTCCGGGCCAGGAAAATACCATAACCCTTGCTGCATGAACTACAAGGGTTCTCTGCCTCATTCCTCTTATGCATGTGCTTGCCTTTTGTGGAAGCACGATAAACAAATACAGGAAGTAAAATTTCAAGAAACATTATTTTTCTGAGGTCAGAAAGATTGTAGTGTTTCCAATATGATGTCAACAGACTTCCTATGCCAATGAAGTGACTAAACCTGTAAAGTCTATTGGTGTGCAGACATATTTTGGCTCCTGATGCAACATGAGAGATGCCTGATATCTTAAATTGATTTATAGTCAAAACAGAAAATGCTGTTCAAATCATCCAGCAATAGTAAAAAAATACTCCCAACCCTCATACAGACAGCCACAAAAGGTAATGGTCCAAAATCTCAGAGCAAGCAAGTGGTCTCCATGGATACAATAAAATCAGACACTCTTGAGTGAATTTGCATACTACAATGATGCTGGAGAGGATATGGATGTAGTCTCTCCAGTCTTGCTTCCATGTCAGAGCAAAGTGAAACTAAGAAGAGTTGCAGCAAATGCATTTAGCATTTGCTGCAACTCTTTGCTGCAACATACCCACCATCTTAATGACCCAAAGAATCATTTGGCGGAACTGTCATGCTTGTGTTAATCTTCCTGAATTGCAAAGCTGTTGGTCTCACATATTAATTTTGTTTTAACTGTCTTGTGACATACATTTTATGCTTTATTTTATATGTAAACACTTATTGTTTTTATTCTTGTTGATTGATTTTATGCAGGTTTTTTTTGTTCTTGTATCATTGTTATACTATTATGTTGACATAGTTTTCTTATTTTAGCTCATTATGAAGGATCATTTTATTATATATGTTAGTATACTTGTTATTTTTATCATTTTACCATGCCAATGCATTACATATTGCTATTTTATATTAGCTGCTCTCTTTACAAGTAATATTTACTTTTTATATATTTACTACTGTTTTACCATATGGTTGGAACAGCATGGCCCATGAGGCCCTTGCACCATCAAACAATACTAGACCAATCAACCAATTCAGATCATGCCCACTTGTGGCTGAATAGATAAAACAAATGAACACTGATAATTGGTTTTGAGTTTGCCCATTTCCAACAGGCATGCCATGTGAAGTTTTTTAGGTTTTCTTCATATTTGTTACATATAAATAGGGGCTAGTTTCTCCCATAGAAAGTTCACCTATGAGATATCCCTTAAGACAGATTACAGTTTGTTGGGCTACAATTTGGAAAAATTGTAGATCTATAAATTCTCACTGTCATCCATCTGTCTTTCCTTAATCTCAAGAATGGAGTTAGATAAATAAAATCTGAGACCAGATATGGAAACCTTAGGGGTAGGAGGCTCCAATTAACTATATATGAACTTATGATGCAAACTGGAAGTAATGTATTTCAATTCAAAACTTTTCTGCTAGAGCAGTTAATAGACAACCACCACGACTCTATTGCTAACAGGAAAATGATGTACAGGGGCAAGCCAGTATTAATTTGGGGTAGAGAGCATATACAGTACAGGGTGATTATAATTAAAGTTCCACTTTGAAATGGCCATAAAATGAAAACTACTGGACAGAATCAAATGTCAATTGATTCTGTCAGAGCATGTTCAGTATGGTGGACATCACATTGAACATGCTCTGTAACGTGTTTTAAAACTGATTAAAAACATTTTCAATGATGTCTTCATGTCTTATTTCGTTTAACTATATTGCAGACTGTCATTTCTCATAGGTGGTGAGTTTTTGAACTTTTTTTTTCACGGGAAATAAAATCGCATGACGTTCTGTACACTATTGCCAAGTTTGATAACATTCTGTCCAATAGTTTTCATTTTATGGTCATTTCAAAGTGGAACTTTGATTAATTAATTAAAAATTACAGCCTGGCATTGTGACAATGTCACAATAAATAATTTGTTTTTTTTTGTATACTGCCCTTAAGTTGCATTATTATAAACAAACAAAACAAACAATTCAGAAAATATGTAAATACACTGGTTTGCATAAATTAAGAAACCATATTTTAATAGTTTAAAAATTATTTAAAACTTCAACATAGTCATTTTAATTAATGAAGTACTAATAAAAAACTAGAAAATTAACATGGAGTCAAAATTAACCTGCATAGATGTGCATAGATATTCTGTTGACTAGTAAAATGCTATGTAGATTTTACTAATTTGCATATATATTTATATAAATTAAGAAATTATTGTAAAGCAACTCACCAATTACACACTTTTAATTTGTAGTTCAGTGTCACATATCATAAAAACATTTTTGTTTAATAATGTAAAGAGATCTTTACAATATCTTCTGAATGACAATCAGACATATGCAGAGTGTCATTGTTGGGATGGAAACTAGTCAAAATCGAACAGGATTGCCAAGTTCAATATTGTGTGAATATTTTTCAAACTCAGCATACTTATACAATTGATTATGTTTCATACCCAGAGTAAAGTGATGTGTCTCCTTTTGACAGTTGAATGGCCTCAGTTTAATTTTGGAAGCCTTTACTGCAGCAATAAATTGAAAAATAAGTTGATTTTTATGCTGTAAATTTAATATGTTTAGATGATCTGTGATGCATGTAAAAAATACAGATCAAAACTTTTCAACAAGAATTACTGCACTAAGGTTTTTCCTGCACATAGATGGACCCAATGGACCACTACCAGTGCAAATGGCCACTAAGTTTTGAAATGTTATGCTTACTTCTCAATTAAACACTTGTTCACTTGATTTGTGATTTATTTTTCAGTAATTTGACATTGCATGGAATACAAACCAGTCAGTTCAGTTGTCATGAACACCTTAAACAAAAATTAGAAGGTAAAGTTAGTTATAGCACCTTGATTATGGCCTCAGTGGTTGTTGACATCATGTGACACACATCACCCCATTTTGAATGTGTGACTACCATTATAAGGAAATTTTATCCTTGGAAGGGACTGGCAAAGTCTATGTGTAACCTTGACCAAGAAATTCCAGAAATTTCAAAGATGGATTGGAAGGGCTCCAATCCATGCGTTGGATTCCTTTTAGTGTATCTGACATTCATGGCATCCATTGACATGATTCTCAATGTACCTGCTTATTTCTGGCCACTACACATAGCATCTTGTGAGAGCCTTAATTTGAATGATCCTGGAATATTCCAAATGTAATTTTTTCAAACGTGTTTTTGTCTCAGCAGAGGGATTACAACTCTGTTGCCCCATAGGATACACCTCTTATGGACGGACAATCCATAAGAGGATTTTGTTGTGAATCCAGTAATAATCTTCTAATGGAGAAACATTTGTGGAATCCATTCATCCTATCAATACCAACTGTAGTGCACACACAAATATAGGATTGACTGTTGTGAGTCAGGCAATATCTGAAGCATATAAGGGAGGATTCAGAAGTTGTTTCATAAACAAAACTTCAATAAGTGAGGGTATGATATTGTCTGGACTTGGGATAGGAAGAAGGGTTAGGCAATCTGTGTTGGTGATGTCTTGTCCGGATTCGTATATCAGATTACAGTCATAAGCTTGAAGTATGATCATCCATCTTGTCATATGTGGACACATTATTTGTGGAGTCGGTTTGTCTTGTGAAAGAAGGCCAGCTAATGGTTTATGGTCAGCAATTATTGTGAATTTATATCCAAAGAGATAATGATAAAACTTTTTCACTCAAGCCACAATGGTCAAAGCATCTTAATCAATTTGTGCATAATTGCATTCTGTGGAAGTTAAGAGTTCTGGAAAAGAATTGATTGGAGTATCCTTTCCTCTTATGATTCTATGACTCAGTACCTGCTCCTACTCCATAAGAGGAGGTGTTGCAAGTCAGTGTGACCAGCTTCATCATGTTGAAAGGGACCAATATGTTATCAGATGAGAGAAGTTTTTTTGTTTCCTCAAAAGCAAATGAATGCTTCTTGGTCCATTTCCAATGAGTGAACTCGGCAAATAATTGATGTAAGGGTCCCAACATTGATGCCTTTTCATGGAGAAAACCGGAATAAAAATTTAGTAGCCCTAAGTAAGATTGTAATTTGTCTTTATTTTTGGGTTTTGATGTATTATTCATTGCAGAAATCTTATTTCTGGCTGAATGAATCCCTTCAGTGTCAATTTTATGCCCAAGAAGTTTAATGGATTGCACTTTGAAAATACACTTACTTTTGCACACTTAAAGTCCTGAATCTAAGTTATATAGTACCTCTTTGACTCATTCCATCAAGATTTCCAGTGTAGCTACACACACAAGAATGTTGTCAAAGTAAGGAATTACTCCAAGAAGAGAAACTGTTCATAATTACTTGAGAAATTCTAGG
This sequence comes from Centruroides sculpturatus, assembly GCF_000671375.1. Classification (NCBI taxonomy): domain Eukaryota; kingdom Metazoa; phylum Arthropoda; class Arachnida; order Scorpiones; family Buthidae; genus Centruroides; species Centruroides sculpturatus. The sequence goes on along the minus strand of NW_019384959.1, from coordinate 295,795 downwards.
TGCTGAACTGACACAAAATTGTAGACATTTCACCTTGTAGACATCTTGATGGTTAGTAATCATCTGTTCCTCAGCAGAGTTGTCATTGACTGGAAGCTGCAGATAAGCTTGAGCCATATCAATCTTCAATAAGAATCTACCACTTTTGAAAGTAGGTGATTTGCAGTCAGAGAACTGGTATGGATGTGAAGCAAGTGTCATCAGTGGCTAATGTCACCAGATGCTTTATAACAGGAACCACTAGCATTGACCATTTTGGATTTATGGTAGGTTCCGGTACTCCTTTCTTTACTACACAGTCAGTTTGAGTACCGTATTTTGACAAGTATAAGTCTCTGTCAAGTATAAGATGCACCCCTATTTTGAGACAAAAGTTTAGAAAAAAACTTTTTAATGGGATTGTCTAAAGATGCATTTTATTAATCATAGTGGCCAAGAAATTCTTCAACTGAATCACTGCTATCTATCGGTAAATTAAACCCATTAGGAAACATATCTATGACGTCATTAATGACTTTATCATCCCTTTCTTCCTGAATTCCAGAAGTATTGAATGAATCATCATCATCAGAATCTTCATAGATTGCCTCATCTTCTGTACCATTCGTGACAATTATTTCAGTTTAATAAAGGTATCGATTCATCCATCTGTCATATTCTTGAATAAAAAAAACAAATAAAATGCTTTATTAAACTGAAATAATCATCATTTCTTAATGTAAATTCTGAGATCACGTGATGACAGTCGACAGAACATGGCAGCGATGACTCGTATGTCGCTACTCTGATAATCTAGATACTTTAGCCATTCGGTTGAGGGACCATCTGCTTAACGGAACACTGCACAGGTCGGTCCCTAGAGTGGACTACTACTGTAGATAATTTCACTGTAAAAATGGTTACCTGTAGAGTATAAGACACACCATGATTTTGAGTGACAAAAAGTAGTAAAAAATGTGCGACTTATACTCGTCAAAATATGGTATCTATTTTTAAGCAAGTGGAATGGGGTGAGCTGTGTAATGTTTAGGAGGTATTGAAGAATCAATTGGCAAGGACTTGATGAGACCTATATACAGTACCTTCAAGTTAGTCATCAAAAAATTGACTAACTTGGAAAATTTCCTTCCACAGATTGCATGATGATAGGTGGATTCCAAACAGTTGGATGCCTAGGGACCAAAACCACTTCAGGCTCAGAAGACTGAAACAATCATCTTCTGCTTATAACAATTGTAATTGTCTTGTGTACTGACCCTACTTCTAATGTAAACATGACACTGGTTTTTATGAAGATTTTTTTTGAAAATCTTGGAGTTGCATGCTTACAGTGTTAATGCAAGTCTATTTGTTGACCACAATCTATAATATGTTATATATATTAAAAAACAGAAGATTTTTGTTAACATATGAGGAAATCCAAATCATCTGAGATTTTAATTGCATGATATTTTTGACAATTGTTTTGTCACAGACTCAAACACAACATGTGAGTAGCACTTGCATAGACAAGTAATGAAGTTAGGAAATAGGCTTTCCATCATTTTTTGGAAAAGCATGATATTTAATCTACATTTCGGTGTCTTGCCACATTTGGAAGACAGAAGGTCAAACATCTCCAAAATAGGTCTGTACTTCTTAAAGGAGGATGTCTGGTTAGTTTAACTATGTACAGAATATTGTTCAAAATATAGAATTTCATTGTAGTACTTTGTTGTATATTGGAAATCATATATGATGATACCAAGTTTGGTTTATTTTGATGTACTTTGGTTAATTGATAGGAAATAAATTAATAAACAATGCTTTTTGCCTACAACTATGAATTAGACAGAGTTAGACAACCTAATAAATAGGGTATAACAGTTTGCAGGCTTATCACACCAAGACTGACAGAAAGAAGGACCAGAACTTTTATAAAAAAGGGTTGGTCTTTAATAATCACATTTCATATTTAGGTAAGTATGCATTTCGGGTACAAGGACCCCTCATCAGCTTACAAACACATGGTAACAACGTAACAATTACAACACCAATAACCAGCCAATACAATAGGATAACCAACATATGCAGTGCACTGCATATGTTGGTTATCCTATTGTATTGGCTGGTTATTGGTGTTGTAATTGTTACGTTGTTACCATGTGTTTGTAAGCTGATGAGGGGTCCTTGTACCCGAAATGCATACTTACCTAAATATGAAATGTGATTATTAAAGACTAACCCTTTTTTATAAAAGTTCTGGTCCTTCTTTCTGTCGGTCTTGGTGTGATAAGCCCTGCAAATTGTTATACCCTATTTATTAGGTTGTCTAACTCTGTCTAAGGAAATATATTGTTGAAACCAGGGCTGAGGAGTCAGTAAACAAACACTCGACTTCAACTCTGACTCCTAATAATTTTAGTAGGCTGACTTTGGTAAAATTAAATACCAAATCATTTTATGGGGGGCAGAGGCACTCATATAGGTATCCTATTCTGAACTCTAAAAGGAGTTCCAGGCATTTACCCAAATACTTTTATACATAGGCTGTTTTTCAAGCTCTGATGGTCCATAAAAAAAAAAAAGATAATTGTAAATAAGAAAATGAATTTATTACCAAAAGTTAGGTACAGAAAATGGTTACTTTTCGACATAATTACCGTGAATATTGAGGCATTTGTCATATCTGTGGATGAGCTTTTCCATCCCCTTGTTATAGAATGTTGCCGTTAGTTCAATTAAAAAGTGTGCAATGTAGCTACTTGAACCCCTTGTTCAAAAAAAGAAAAATATGAACGCTGATCAATTAGTCTGGTTCATTCAGAAAAATAGAGTACTTATTTAGAGCAGGGATAATAAAGGAATGATCCAAAATATTTAAATTCAATTGGGATCAAAATAATTTTACTATTAAATACAAATACTACAAAACACTACAAATTTAATAAATTAAATTGATGTATTTTGTATTTAAAATAAATGAATTATAACAAAATATAAAAATATTTTTAAAAATTAATAAATGTATAATAAATTTTCTTTCATTTAAATAAGAAAACTAAAGTAAATTTAAAATGCGGGAGTCGGACTTTTTTCGGACTTAAATTTAAATTGCGGGAGTTGACACATTTTTTCGAACTCTGACTTCTCTTGCTAGAAATTTCTCCAGACTCTGATTCCACAGCCCTGGTTGAAACAAATGATTGTCAAATGAATATGAGAAAATTATTGCTTTTTTCACTTCAGACATTGCAGTTACCATATTTTGATTAATTGTATAATTCTTTACAAATTATATCATAAGGATATATAATCTGAAGAAAAGTATTAATGTTACAATATTGTGAAGAGAATATTAATATCACACATTTTTCTGAAAACTTTCGTGGTTGCAACAATATTGAATTATGAGTAATGTATTAGATTCTGTTCCACAGAAATTGGCAATTTTTATATTACTCTAAACATGCAATGTTTTATATTTATCTAATACTATCCTACATCTTTGTCAAGAGAATTGATCTTATTAGTTATCCAAGTAAAAAGTTAACAATTTCAGATTGAAAAAATGTAATTCAGATGTCTTTTGTACTTTTGTTAAGTATAAAGCTAATATTTATATAATTAAACTTGTGTTTTTGCTCAAGAAATGAATTACTATGCTTATTTTAATATAATCTTTAATCATTTCTTTATTAATAATGAAATTATAATTTTTAATTAGAAGAAATTAATATATTTGTATTTATTTGTATAGGAAGATCACTTTAATTTATTGACTGATATTTTGTGAAAAAAGAAGTTTCAAAGTTTTCATTATCATTAATGATAGGTAAGAATTTTTAAAGTATTTATATTTTATATGTTAAATTTATGTTTTATTTAATTAAAAAATTTATTCAGTAAAATTTGGACTGTGGAGGTGGTATACCAGGCTCTATACTCCAACTCAGAATTTCACAAGATTAACTTTGACTCCAACTCTTGCATCTAAATAATAATAATTTAAAACATACTTTGAGTATATTAACCCAGAATGGTATTTCATCACTACCAAGTAAATCATCAGGCATTTCTATTTTTTAAACTTTTAGTGCCCATAAGGTAGAAAGAGGGACTTTTTATCAAGCCTGTTATGGGATTGACCAGGCTTGCAGTAGGATGGTTGGGTGGTGAGGGACAGAGCCTGCCATATCTTGATGGACTACCTATGAAAAAATTTCCTGGGGTTTATTTTACTCATCCAAATTTTGATTTTGGGTCACAAAAGCAGCAGGCTGACACTATAACAGCTTCTCCATTCAGCCATGACATTACTATTGAACCCACTGAAAGTTTTCATTTTTTTTTCATACTGTTTTTCATTATCACCATGATGATGATCATCATAAACAACACATTGACACACACCTTGTTTTCTATCTGTGATAAAGTATTTGAAAAATAGTGATTCTGTCTTTTCTGAGTTTTCTTAACTATTTTGTATGGGTCTTTTGACAATAAAAATTTAGAATTAGCTGACAGACAGAATATACTCAAATATAAATTTCTAAAAACAAAATCATCATTAATTAATAATATGCAAACCAAGATCACGGTGTAGGAGAATCCTCATAAAAGGTCTTTCATTACAGGAGACTTCTATAATGTAGGATAGGATGTTATTAGGAGCTTTAATCTGAACCAATAAAGTACAAATAAACATATAAAGTACATAATAAAAAAGTAGGAATTGGAGTCTGTTCATTTTTATCAACTTCAGCTTTACAATGTAAGAAGAAACAAATTTTCTTCTGAGTCCAACTTCACAGCTCTGAGTAAAACTTAAGATTTAATAATAAAATAATAAACTGTATTTAAAAATTGTTATTAATTGGTTCACAGAGATATACTGTGTGACTGTTATTGTCATCAAGTAATATCAAGTAGAACTAAATGAAAACTGTATTATTTTGCAAAAAAATATGTTTGAATTTGAAAAATTGAATTTGAATGGTAGCATATCTAAGATAAACAAAAGTCAAATGGTTAACTGAGGTTATAATATTCTGGTACCAAATATAAATACAGTAGAGCGTCGTTTATCCGAAAGTCGGTTATCCAAAAGAATTCCAGTCGGACTAAAGTATAATTTTTATTTGTTTTTATATTTTTCAATGTATTTATTTCATTTGTAAAACATAAAGAAATCATTTTTAACGATACAATAGCCACGATTATTATTTTAAAAAGTTTACGTTAGGCTTAACATCGACGAAAATTCAACTCAAAGCGACACGCAACAGAGAAAAATTTTAACACAGGATAGGTTAATATATTTTTTCGTACATAATCGGTTATCCAAAAAATAAGTTATCCGAACAACCCCGGTCCCCAATTGATCCGGATAAACGATGCTCTACTGTATAAAATTAAATGTTATTGGTACACTGGTGACTTGATAAAATATACTTTTATAGAATGCAGATTAACATACAATGAGGAAAGCCTGTGAATTCTTAATATATCATCCAGCTTCATCAGATTCTGCTGCTTTTATTTTATCGTTTTGGTGAGTTCTGAGTTAAATTGGCAGTTAACAGCATAGTTCAAAATAAGTAAGCTCAATTTGCAATAGTTTGTTGACTGAGCCTACATTTTGTATTTGGCGCTATATAAACATAAACTTTTGTTTTGTCGATATGGAAAAGGTTAGACAAAAAAAATGAGCAGTAACAGATGATTTCTGACTAGAGTGATTTGATAATTAGTGGCTACTNTACAGTAGAACCTCGAAAACTCGGCCTAATGTGGACCGAAGGGTGGCCGAGTTTGTGAAAATGCCGGGTTATCGGGAATGGGGTTAAAAAAGGATAAGTATGCGTATTTCCTCAGAAAATATTGTACTCTACTTGTATGTATTGTTTGCTTGAGAATACAACAAGGAATAAACTGCCCAAATACCCTTAAACTAAGGAAAAGTACGTACTTTATGAAAGCATAGAGCCTTTACTACATGAAAATGAAAATTAATGAATACACTGTACAGTGATTTACCTGATAAGACAGACCTCAGAAAAATACTTTATGAGAGCTTTTATACTTTTATAAAGCTGTCTATAATGAAAATTAATTAAGTAAGGTTTTTTTTTTGCCCTGCCAGGGTGTGGCCGAGTTATCCGGAGTGCCGGGTTATCGAGAGCCGCGTTTTCGAGGTTCTACTGTATTATTGAGATATTTGAAAATTTTACCATTTTGCTTCATTTCTATTATGAAGCAAAATGATCAAATTTTGTCTCTTGGCAGCTATGTTGTATTTTTTTTTTTAAATGCAGTTCAGGCAGTTTTGTCTCAAATTTTCTGTTTTTTTTTTTTCTTTCTTTCTTTCACTTGTTTATAATTTCATCTACAGTTTACTGCTAACATAAATAAAATGAAAGAAATGGGAATAAAATGTTTGAAAGAATAATTTCTAAACTGCAGTCAACAGTATTTAGAGATGCAGGGTATATGCAGATTATGTAAGTTGTTTTATTGGACTGCAATTTGAAAAAATTGTAGACCTGTATATTCCAACCGTTGTCCATCTGTTGTCTGTCTATCCTTAAGGTCAAGAACAGTATTAGATAAATGAAATTCAAGACCAGATATGGAAAGGGGCAGGAGACCATAATTAACTATATATGAACTTCTGATGCAAGTCACATTATTTTAATTTAAAGATTTTCTTCTGAAAGGAGTTAGATAGATGACCGTCATGATTCCATTGCTAACGAAATAAGTATGATGTATATCAAAATTACTGAATTATTTTCCTGTATTTTTTAACTACAATTTTCTATTAACATTAGAATATAGTTTATAGATCACTTTTATTAAATTGGTATACCCAATAATCTGTATTATACTATCTTTGGTTATCTGGCTACAAATCTTTTGGCTTTTTTTATCTTTTGCTTTGCAAGATAAACATTCACAAGAAATTTTTTAAATGGATTAAAAGTGTTCTGAGATTTAATTTTTCAAAAGCTTTTTCTGTTTAAGTGTTTTTTAAACATAATTCTGATTTGATTTTAATTTGCTTTAAATTTTATTTTAAAAACATTGAAATAATGACAGTTGAAAATAACTAAATGAAAATTTTATAGATTTTTATTTTGTTGTTCAGCCTCTCTAACAATCTCTTTCCAAATAAAATTCATATTACGTATGATTCCGTATTATCTGGATTATTTATAATCTTGTTTACTATTGTTTCTATTAAGACTGGATAATAAGGACTCTACTGTATTCAAATTTTTTTCATATCAAAATAAAATATTTTGTTAAAATATAGTAGCATTTTAAAATAAAATTCTACTAAAAAGCTTTTCAGAGTATTACATAATACAGTGGGTGATTGGTTAACAAACATAATCCATTCCATTGTTTCCTATTTGAATTGTTCGTTAACTGATTATCAATTTACCACAGATTTTTATGGGAAATTGATTAATTCGTTCTGAAAACCCCCAAAAAATATATATATATATATATATACATACACTTTCTTACTACGTTTATTTATATGCAATATTAAAAGTACTGTACAGTACATATATGTACAGTCTTGCATTTTTATCAGTGTTATTTCCATTTGTGGGAGTTAAAGAATCTGTCTAATGCCAATTGCATTTCTCCTTTTTTTCAGGAATTTTCAGAAGTAATTAATAGCATTGTAATTGTAGAGATCCCTAAGCCTATAAACCTCAATCTGGTTTGGATGCCATTCTAAGATATGTTCCGACATCCTCCCACTTCTTCAAAAACATGTTTAATAGCAGATATCAACATTAATTCTCTTTTTCAAAAGAAAAAGAAAATTAATGTCTTTTTCTTGTTCTTTATTCAAGAGTTCTTGGCATTCTTCGTTGTCAGATCAGTTTCGGGTTCCATTATGAGCTCTTCAATGTTCTTTATTTCTCAAATGTGATTTTTGTTACTTCTTAAGCTGCTTGAGTCTTCTTGATAATACAGTAACTTTCTTAGATAAGATTGAACTGCAACCTCAACCTACTGTAGACCTGTTCAAGCCATACTGCCCAGCAACATTAGACATCAGACATCCTCTGCCCACTCTCTACCTTTACTGTTATACTCTCACCTTTTGAAAATAAAAATCCCAAGCAAAACTTAGAGTGCTCGCCTGACAGTCTTGCGAATACTATAAAAATTTTTTTCTGTCAGAAAAATAAAGTGCTGGAATTACAAGGGAGCGTTTCAAAGTTAGGAGGAATACTATATACTGGGTTGAGCATTGATGTGAATGTCTCCAGCACTTTCAAAAGTTTTGACTTGTTGCCTGAAGATAAGGGAAGCCCAATTGATATCCATTATTTTACGTTGCTTCTTTTTGTGTTTGTTCTGTGAGGTGTTCGTTATCCAATCATATGTTCGTTGTTCAAACATAAAAATCTCCTGCAAAAGTGTTTGTTATCCGATTTGTTCGTTAACTGATCACCCACTGTATTGATTAAAATTAATTTAAATTGATTTTAACAATTTATTGTTAGCTTATAACAAGTTGTACTTCTTTTCCTGAAAAAATTATTGAAAGAAAGTATTTTTTGATGTTATTTTTGGTTCTAAAATTTATGATAAAATAATAAAAAAGAACATCAGAATAATTAACAAAGGTGCAGAATAATTAACAAAATTAAGACATTTTTACTAAATATGCTTGAATAGATGAATTTTTTCTTATATTTCTTTTTCTTTTTTCTAGTTATTAGTTATAAGAAAATAATAGACTAGCTTGTATATTCATTGTAACATAAAATAGAAATAGTTGAACAAAAAATTTATAGTTATGTAATTTTGATTTAAGCTTTTTACTTGAGAAATATTTCTAAGTTAAACTGTAAAAATATCTTAATAAATGTAAAAATTTACTAGATATGTTTTAATGATTGTATGGGTTATGTGGATTAATGACTTTAATTTGGAATAAGATTAAATCATGAGTTTTTTTTTATTCAAATGTGGTACAAAATTTCCCGAACAGAACTTTTTAAACCACATTTAAAATGTTTGAAGTTTAGGAGCATCATCCCTATACACATTATGATTTTTTTTTACTATTTGTATTATGGTAACTCACAAAGCATAATGTGCTTGATTTTTCATTTAAAAACATTTCAACTTGATTTTACTCAAACAAAAGGTGAAGTAAAAAAGTTAAAATAAGCTTCTAAACAAAGAAAACAATTTCTCATTAACAACAATGTGTTAAATTTCACAACTGTTACAATGAAATCAATGTTAGGACAGCTGTTAAAAATATACAAAAATTTTGTTCAATTCAATATGTTTACTTTTTAATCATGGTATCTGAGAAGTGTGTGGATGCAACCGTCTAAGAGGAAGATTATAATATTGATGATTGAGATTCAATAGGACTTTCACAAATAGGGTTTCTCATTTCCTGGTCTTTTGCTTGTCCTGNTATACTTAACAATATTTATTATTAATAATGTAACCATCTACCAGAATTTGGAAAATGTAGGAAAAATTAAGACATTTACTGGTCCCAGGTAATGTGTTATACCACATTGTCATTGTATTCTAATTTATACTTGACATTTAGTTTTAGTGTATGAGTTACGTTGAAAAATTGTGAATGCAGCGCACTGCATATGTTGGTTATCCTATTGTATTGGCTGGTTATTGGTGTTGTAATTGTTACGTTGTTACCATGTGTTTGTAAGCTGATGAGGGGTCCTTGTACCCGAAATGCATACTTACCTAAATATGAAATGTGATTATTAAAGACTAACCCTTTTTTATAAAAGTTCTGGTCCTTCTTTCTGTCAGTCTTGGTGTGATAAGCCTGCAAACTGTTATACCCTATTTATTAGGTTGTCTAACTCTGTCTAATTCATAGTTGTAGGCAAAAAGCATTGTTTATTAATTTATTTCCTATCAATTAACCAAAGTACATCAAAATAAACCAAACTTGGTATCATCATATATGATTTCCAATATACAACAAAGTACTACAATGAAATTCTATATTTTGAACAATATTCTGTACATAGTTAAACTAACCAGACATCCTCCTTTAAGAAGTACAGACCTATTTTGGAGATGTTTGACCTTCTGTCTTCCAAATGTGGCAAGACACCGAAATGTAGATTAAATATCATGCTTTTCCAAAAAATGATGGAAAGCCTATTTCCTAACTTCATTACTTGTCTATGCAAGTGCTACTCACATGTTGTGTTTGAGTCTGTGACAAAACAATTGTCAAAAATATCATGCAATTAAAATCTCAGATGATTTGGATTTCCTCATATGTTAACAAAAATCTTCTGTTTTTTAATATATATAACATATTATAGATTGTGGTCAACAAATAGACTTGCATTAACACTGTAAGCATGCAACTCCAAGATTTTCAAAAAAAATCTTCATAAAAACCAGTGTCATGTTTACATTAGAAGTAGGGTCAGTACACAAGACAATTACAATTGTTATAAGCAGAAGATGATTGTTTCAGTCTTCTGAGCCTGAAGTGGTTTTGGTCCCTAGGCATCCAACTGTTTGGAATCCACCTATCATCATGCAATCTGTGGAAGGAAATTTTCCAAGTTAGTCAATTTTTTGATGACTAACTTGAAGGTACTGTATATAGGTCTCATCAAGTCCTTGCCAATTGATTCTTCAATACCTCCTAAACATTACACAGCTCACCCCATTCCACTTGCTTAAAAATAGATACCATATTTTGACGAGTATAAGTCGCACATTTTTTACTACTTTTTGTCACTCAAAATCATGGTGTGTCTTATACTCTACAGGTAACCATTTTTACAGTGAAATTATCTACAGTAGTAGTCCACTCTAGGGACCGACCTGTGCAGTGTTCCGTTAAGCAGATGGTCCCTCAACCGAATGGCTAAAGTATCTAGATTATCAGAGTAGCGACATACGAGTCATCGCTGCCATGTTCTGTCGACTGTCATCACGTGATCTCAGAATTTACATTAAGAAATGATGATTATTTCAGTTTAATAAAGCATTTTATTTGTTTTTTTTATTCAAGAATATGACAGATGGATGAATCGATACCTTTATTAAACTGAAATAATTGTCACGAATGGTACAGAAGATGAGGCAATCTATGAAGATTCTGATGATGATGATTCATTCAATACTTCTGGAATTCAGGAAGAAAGGGATGATAAAGTCATTAATGACGTCATAGATATGTTTCCTAATGGGTTTAATTTACCGATAGATAGCAGTGATTCAGTTGAAGAATTTCTTGGCCACTATGATTAATAAAATGCATCTTTAGACAATCCCATTAAAAAGTTTTTTTCTAAACTTTTGTCTCAAAATAGGGGTGCATCTTATACTTGACAGAGACTTATACTTGTCAAAATACGGTACTCAAACTGACTGTGTAGTAAAGAAAGGAGTACCGGAACCTACCATAAATCCAAAATGGTCAATGCTAGTGGTTCCTGTTATAAAGCATCTGGTGACATTAGCCACTGATGACACTTGCTTCACATCCACACCAGTTCTCTGACTGCAAATCACCTACTTTCAAAAGTGGTAGATTCTTATTGAAGATTGATATGGCTCAAGCTTATCTGCAGCTTCCAGTCAATGACAACTCTGCTGAGGAACAGATGATTACTAACCATCAAGATGTCTACAAGGTGAAATGTCTACAATTTTGTGTCAGTTCAGCACCTAGAATTTCTCAAGTAATTATGAACAGTTTCTCTTCTTGGAGTAATTCCTTACTTTGACAACATTCTTGTGTGTGTAGCTACACTGGAAATCTTGATGGAATGAGTCAAAGAGGTACTATATAACTTAGATTCAGGACTTTAAGTGTGCAAAAGTAAGTGTATTTTCAAAGTGCAATCCATTAAACTTCTTGGGCATAAAATTGACACTGAAGGGATTCATTCAGCCAGAAATAAGATTTCTGCAATGAATAATACATCAAAACCCAAAAATAAAGACAAATTACAATCTTACTTAGGGCTACTAAATTTTTATTCCGGTTTTCTCCATGAAAAGGCATCAATGTTGGGACCCTTACATCAATTATTTGCCGAGTTCACTCATTGGAAATGGACCAAGAAGCATTCATTTGCTTTTGAGGAAACAAAAAAACTTCTCTCATCTGATAACATATTGGTCCCTTTCAACATGATGAAGCTGGTCACACTGACTTGCAACACCTCCTCTTATGGAGTAGGAGCAGGTACTGAGTCATAGAATCATAAGAGGAAAGGATACTCCAATCAATTCTTTTCCAGAACTCTTAACTTCCACAGAATGCAATTATGCACAAATTGATTAAGATGCTTTGACCATTGTGGCTTGAGTGAAAAAGTTTTATCATTATCTCTTTGGATATAAATTCACAATAATTGCTGACCATAAACCATTAGCTGGCCTTCTTTCACAAGACAAACCGACTCCACAAATAATGTGTCCACATATGACAAGATGGATGATCATACTTCAAGCTTATGACTGTAATCTGATATACGAATCCGGACAAGACATCACCAACACAGATTGCCTAACCCTTCTTCCTATCCCAAGTCCAGACAATATCATACCCTCACTTATTGAAGTTTTGTTTATGAAACAACTTCTGAATCCTCCCTTATATGCTTCAGATATTGCCTGACTCACAACAGTCAATCCTATATTTGTGTGTGCACTACAGTTGGTATTGATAGGATGAATGGATTCCACAAATGTTTCTCCATTAGAAGATTATTACTGGATTCACAACAAAATCCTCTTATGGATTGTCCGTCCATAAGAGGTGTATCCTATGGGGCAACAGAGTTGTAATCCCTCTGCTGAGACAAAAACACGTTTGAAAAAATTACATTTGGAATATTCCAGGATCATTCAAATTAAGGCTCTCACAAGATGCTATGTGTAGTGGCCAGAAATAAGCAGGTACATTGAGAATCATGTCAATGGATGCCATGAATGTCAGATACACTAAAAGGAATCCAACGCATGGATTGGAGCCCTTCCAATCCATCTTTGAAATTTCTGGAATTTCTTGGTCAAGGTTACACATAGACTTTGCCAGTCCCTTCCAAGGATAAAATTTCCTTATAATGGTAGTCACACATTCAAAATGGGGTGATGTGTGTCACATGATGTCAACAACCACTGAGGCCATAATCAAGGTGCTATAACTAACTTTACCTTCTAATTTTTGTTTAAGGTGTTCATGACAACTGAACTGACTGGTTTGTATTCCATGCAATGTCAAATTACTGAAAAATAAATCACAAATCAAGTGAACAAGTGTTTAATTGAGAAGTAAGCATAACATTTCAAAACTTAGTGGCCATTTGCACTGGTAGTGGTCCATTGGGTCCATCTATGTGCAGGAAAAACCTTAGTGCAGTAATTCTTGTTGAAAAGTTTTGATCTGTATTTTTTACATGCATCACAGATCATCTAAACATATTAAATTTACAGCATAAAAATCAACTTATTTTTCAATTTATTGCTGCAGTAAAGGCTTCCAAAATTAAACTGAGGCCATTCAACTGTCAAAAGGAGACACATCACTTTACTCTGGGTATGAAACATAATCAATTGTATAAGTATGCTGAGTTTGAAAAATATTCACACAATATTGAACTTGGCAATCCTGTTCGATTTTGACTAGTTTCCATCCCAACAATGACACTCTGCATATGTCTGATTGTCATTCAGAAGATATTGTAAAGATCTCTTTACATTATTAAACAAAAATGTTTTTATGATATGTGACACTGAACTACAAATTAAAAGTGTGTAATTGGTGAGTTGCTTTACAATAATTTCTTAATTTATATAAATATATATGCAAATTAGTAAAATCTACATAGCATTTTACTAGTCAACAGAATATCTATGCACATCTATGCAGGTTAATTTTGACTCCATGTTAATTTTCTAGTTTTTTATTAGTACTTCATTAATTAAAATGACTATGTTGAAGTTTTAAATAATTTTTAAACTATTAAAATATGGTTTCTTAATTTATGCAAACCAGTGTATTTACATATTTTCTGAATTGTTTGTTTTGTTTGTTTATAATAATGCAACTTAAGGGCAGTATACAAAAAAAAACAAATTATTTATTGTGACATTGTCACAATGCCAGGCTGTAATTTTTAATTAATTAATCAAAGTTCCACTTTGAAATGACCATAAAATGAAAACTATTGGACAGAATGTTATCAAACTTGGCAATAGTGTACAGAACGTCATGCGATTTTATTTCCCGTGAAAAAAAAAGTTCAAAAACTCACCACCTATGAGAAATGACAGTCTGCAATATAGTTAAACGAAATAAGACATGAAGACATCATTGAAAATGTTTTTAATCAGTTTTAAAACACGTTACAGAGCATGTTCAATGTGATGTCCACCATACTGAACATGCTCTGACAGAATCAATTGACATTTGATTCTGTCCAGTAGTTTTCATTTTATGGCCATTTCAAAGTGGAACTTTAATTATAATCACCCTGTACTGTATATGCTCTCTACCCCAAATTAATACTGGCTTGCCCCTGTACATCATTTTCCTGTTAGCAATAGAGTCGTGGTGGTTGTCTATTAACTGCTCTAGCAGAAAAGTTTTGAATTGAAATACATTACTTCCAGTTTGCATCATAAGTTCATATATAGTTAATTGGAGCCTCCTACCCCTAAGGTTTCCATATCTGGTCTCAGATTTTATTTATCTAACTCCATTCTTGAGATTAAGGAAAGACAGATGGATGACAGTGAGAATTTATAGATCTACAATTTTTCCAAATTGTAGCCCAACAAACTGTAATCTGTCTTAAGGGATATCTCATAGGTGAACTTTCTATGGGAGAAACTAGCCCCTATTTATATGTAACAAATATGAAGAAAACCTAAAAAACTTCACATGGCATGCCTGTTGGAAATGGGCAAACTCAAAACCAATTATCAGTGTTCATTTGTTTTATCTATTCAGCCACAAGTGGGCATGATCTGAATTGGTTGATTGGTCTAGTATTGTTTGATGGTGCAAGGGCCTCATGGGCCATGCTGTTCCAACCATATGGTAAAACAGTAGTAAATATATAAAAAGTAAATATTACTTGTAAAGAGAGCAGCTAATATAAAATAGCAATATGTAATGCATTGGCATGGTAAAATGATAAAAATAACAAGTATACTAACATATATAATAAAATGATCCTTCATAATGAGCTAAAATAAGAAAACTATGTCAACATAATAGTATAACAATGATACAAGAACAAAAAAAACCTGCATAAAATCAATCAACAAGAATAAAAACAATAAGTGTTTACATATAAAATAAAGCATAAAATGTATGTCACAAGACAGTTAAAACAAAATTAATATGTGAGACCAACAGCTTTGCAATTCAGGAAGATTAACACAAGCATGACAGTTCCGCCAAATGATTCTTTGGGTCATTAAGATGGTGGGTATGTTGCAGCAAAGAGTTGCAGCAAATGCTAAATGCATTTGCTGCAACTCTTCTTAGTTTCACTTTGCTCTGACATGGAAGCAAGACTGGAGAGACTACATCCATATCCTCTCCAGCATCATTGTAGTATGCAAATTCACTCAAGAGTGTCTGATTTTATTGTATCCATGGAGACCACTTGCTTGCTCTGAGATTTTGGACCATTACCTTTTGTGGCTGTCTGTATGAGGGTTGGGAGTATTTTTTTACTATTGCTGGATGATTTGAACAGCATTTTCTGTTTTGACTATAAATCAATTTAAGATATCAGGCATCTCTCATGTTGCATCAGGAGCCAAAATATGTCTGCACACCAATAGACTTTACAGGTTTAGTCACTTCATTGGCATAGGAAGTCTGTTGACATCATATTGGAAACACTACAATCTTTCTGACCTCAGAAAAATAATGTTTCTTGAAATTTTACTTCCTGTATTTGTTTATCGTGCTTCCACAAAAGGCAAGCACATGCATAAGAGGAATGAGGCAGAGAACCCTTGTAGTTCATGCAGCAAGGGTTATGGTATTTTCCTGGCCCGGAAGAACACATCTGGCACAAAGACTATTGCCACAGCAAGATATCTTTGAATGCCAAACCTCTGGCATTGGTAATAGTATAGTGGATTCAGTATATAAGGATAAATCTGGTAATCACAAAAGAAAGTACTGTAGACACCCTATAAAATGGGTTCATATAGTTCAGATTCCTGTATGACGGCGAAAAAATTGCGCCCGTATTCGTACAAACATGCTAAAAAAAACTCATATAATTCAGTAAAATGTCATCGCCAACTCATGTCGCGACAGGATTGATCGAATCTAGACCAATAGCTGATATTGTACAAACCATTGGGTTTAAACAAGCAGCGGACCTTCTAAAAACCATTTATTATTTAACGTCCATAAAAATTATATTTATATTAATGATGTCTTCAAAGTTCAGCAAATTTTTCACAAAAAAAATAATTTATTAGGAATGATGACAAGCTTAAGCAATGGCGTCATTGAACGGTGCATGCTCGGTAAGTAATCCTACAATTTTTTGTTTATAGCATAGTTTATATGGATTATTTCCAAAAAATTATACGTATTTTGGAAATGTTGAGTCAAATTAGTCTAGAATCGATTAATTTTATGGAAGTAAACCTTTAAAACAGCTGTAGTCCGTAAACGACATACGTGCTGGGCTGTGATTGGCTCATGTATTCAAGGACTCTTAGAACATCAATTTCATAAAGAACAAAACGTATCTACCGTGTTATGGGGGGGGGTCGACTGTAATCTGAAGTATTAATTGTCAAAATGATGTTCTTTTTGGCAAGCTGTTGCCTGTCTCCATGAATGTTAATATGACAGATTATCACTATACAATCCATCAAGAACTGAAGCTTCTGGCTTGGAAAGAAATTGTTTTTTGATATTACTCCATAAGAAAAGTTGAGGGTGGCATAAGGAGAAATAGAAATTGTAATATCTCTTAAAATTTTTATGGTCAGGAATTTCTGTAATGGCTTTACTGATACATTTTCCATAAGCAAATTGTCAGAGCTTAATTTTTGAATTTTGTGAGGGTTGCCAACAGTAGATTCTATACTCCTCAAAAGTGAAATCACCACGAAGGAATGCACGTTGCCACATGCAAATTGCAGGCCACCTAGAGAAGACGGAGATATGCAAATGATTAAGTTTATATATGTATCGGATCATGTGGTACCATTTCAAGCTATAAAGACCAGCAGTCTGCTCAGGCTGTCAATGCTATCAGCAATGGTTTGCTGCAGCAAACTTTTGGAGCTTTAGAAAATGCCTCAGAGATGACAGCAAGCTGAATATCACCAGTTAATGGCAGGGAAATAAGACTGTATCCTGGAGCTGCACAACCTTGGTTTGTCGATGCACACAGATGCCACGCATATTAGTCACGTGAGTACCATCCAGTGATGTGCAACATGATGGATGCAGGAATGTCTGCAAACAAGCTGAAAAGGGAGTGGGTTTTACTGGTGCATGACAGAGCACACAGACCAACAGGTTCACTACAGCATGTGACATCCAAAGCCACCTGTTGCCATCAATAGGTCTATCAATGCATGTGTCCAGTGAAACCATTTGCAACAGGTTGCATAAAGTTGAAATGCACTATATGCTCAATATGCCTTAGCTCGGCCCAGAGAGCTATCTGTGATGAGTGCATATGGGCCCTCCTAATTAAGGCATTAAAAGGCTGCCAGCTTACAATGGAAGAGTCACATGACTCTACCAATATGTAGAGATGTTCCGACCCTGTTTACAGTATATTTCCGTGTGGATTGTAGTTCACTCGAACTTGATGTTGATGTTGACAGCATTTGTCAGTTCATTCAACAACAACCCCTATGGATTGACCCTTGAGATAGACCAGGCTCATGATTCCGAGGCCCATTTCCTCGATATCCACATCAAGTTCGAGCAAACTACAATCCACACGGAAGTATACTGTAAACCAGGGCTGAAACATCTCTACATACTGGTAGGGACATGTGACCCTCCCATTATAAGCTGGCAGCCTTTATAGTTGAAATGCACATATGGCAACCCACAACAGGGTGCCATTAACTGTTCAACACAGGGCTGCATGCCTGGCATGGTGTCATTGTCATTGCAACTAGACCACTGAATGGCACTGGCTATTGTCTATGGATGAATCCAACTTCTGTTTGTGGAGGAATGACAGCCAAGGACAAGTGTGGTGATATCCCAGGGAACACTATGCGCAAGTCCTTTTTGCTGAACATCACACCAACACCGAGCATCATGTTCGATCAACAGACAGCCCCGGTGCACATTCCGATGACAGTGGACCATTATATCACACAAATTGTGGGACATACAGGTCCACTGTCACTTCAACTACTGGTGCAGGCCACACCCGACACCTGTTCCAGCAAGACAATGCCCAACTACATGTCACACGGCAAACTCTCACCAGCCTGAACGGAATTCATATCCTTCCCAGGCACCACCTTCACCAGATCTCACTCCCATCAAACAGCTGTGGGACCTCGTCCAATGTGAGATGCACCAGGAACCACCATCACATAGCATAAACAACATGTGTGCTACAGTAGATGTAGCTTAGCAAGGGATACCTTAGGCAACCATTAATCACCTTATTGATAATGTGCCTTGCTGTTGCTGTATATCTGCCTGTAGTCATATTCATTACTGAATAAACAGGTGTCTGTTGCAAATCTTTGTGTTTTTAATCATTTGCATATGTCTATCAGTTCTACAATGTGCATGTAGCTACATGCACATTACATTCCTTCATGGTGTTGCAATTTCACTTTTGAGGAGTGTAATAACTTTTGGATTAGGAAAGGGAATATAACCCCCAAATATGCTTAATATTCAAATATAAAACAGGGATGCACAACCTTTTCTGAAGAAGGGCCAAATTAGGATTAAGTTTACTGACTGGGGGCCGGACCTCCAAGTGATTAATGCGATGTCTGATGCAATTTGCGAGATTCTTTGTTGTATCGTCATGTGGTTAAGACTGATTGTTTGAAAACACTGTCTTCTCAGGACACATCTCACTTGCGATGATAAGACACTTTCTTATCATATCGCCATCTGTGAAAGGTTTCCCATTCTTGGCTATTAAAGCAGATATTTCTAGGCTGGCTTCAACAGCCGCATCCAATTCTCCA
>NW_019384959.1:150931-276041 GCF_000671375.1 Centruroides sculpturatus | reverse complement strand
CGGCACTCCGGATAACTCGGCCACACCCTGGCAGGGCAAAAAAATCCTTAGTTAATTAATTTTCATTATAGACAGCTTTATGCCTCATAAAGTATTTTTCTGAGGTCTGTCTTATCAGGTAAATTACTGTACACAGTGTATTCATTAATTTTCATTTTCATGTAGTAAAGGCTCTATGCCTTCATAAAGGACGTAGTTTTCCTTAGTTTAAGGGTATTTGGGCAGTTTATTCTCTGTTGTATTCTCAAGTAAACAATACAAGTACAGTACAGTATTTTGTGAGGAAACACTCATACTTATTTTTTTAATCCTATTCCCGATAACCCGGCATTTTCATAAACTTGGCCACCCTTTGGTCCACATTAGGCCGAGTTTTCGAGACTACTGTAATAAGATTTTAAAAGGCAAAGATGGTCAATACTCTGATCACTCAATTTGATTCTTATTTTACTAAAGAAACATTCTGCTTCCGAGAATGCACTTTTCAATTGAATTGATGTGGGTGGAATCATCTTTAATGCATTTAAGAGAAGACAAATGCTATGTATTTTTTCACCTGTAGCCTGGAAGATTTCTAGTTCATTTTTGAGATGCATTACAGTATTTCTTTTGTTGTCTAGTATTCTTGATTTGTCTACCTCGAATGCTTTAATAGCAGCATCAAGCTTATAATTCAATAATTCGGCAGTTTGTTTGGCTTTAATAATCAGGTTTATGAAGAAAAACTTCATACTTGCATACTTCATACTCGTTTGTGTTCTTACCCCAATTTGCACAATTGGCAAATTGTACAAATTGCGGCAAGGATACAAATGCATTTGATAATGGCATAATGCAGTTATTGAAGCTACTGGGCATGGTTAAAAATTAAGACACCATAAGCACAATTATTCCAGATATTACAGGTTCTGACAAGTGAAGAATTTTCAGTCCTGTCACAAATATCCTTCATATTGATTATTGATAATCTGTGATATGCCATAATAAGCAAAAATTTAAAAACCTAATAAGCAGGCTTAAAATTAATAAATATAATTGTATTCTGACATTTTATGGGTTAATTATACTTTCTATTTGCAAAATTTTCTCAACTTTAACACAAAATAAGAAAAAAGTGAACTTTTAAGAAATTTGCGGGATTTCCTGGGATATTTCTGGGTTAAAAACCAGCCGGAATCCCATTAGAGAAACCCTATTCACAAAGCATGAAAGTGATAAATATGTGGCGGATCAGATGACCAGGTTTGAGATGCCAAAGTTGATGGTGTGTATGACCAGTAGATGCAGTTTTCATCTTATTATTGAGCTGCAATTTGAAAAAGTTGTAGATTTATAATTTTACACTGTCATTCATCCATCTTTCCTTAATCTCGAGAACAGTTAGCTAGATGAAATCCGAGATTAGATATGGAAACCTTGAGCAGGTGGCCCCAATTAACTATATACAAACTTCCAATGCAAAGCAGAAGTCATGTTATTTCAATTGAAAACTGTTTTTCCAAAAGCAGTTAATAGATGACCAGCATGACTGTTGTTAAAGGAAAAGAACTATGTACAGGGGCAAATCACTACACTACTTTTTAGCAATAATTTGAGGTGGAGAGCATATGTTTTAAGTTAAATAAATTAAAAATATGATTAAAATTGAAGGCCAGCATTGTGACAATGCTGGCCTTCAATTTGTTTAATAATAATAATTGCTAATAATTTGCTTGTAATTGCTTGTATTTATTTATTGTTTTCATGTTTTAATTTATTATTATGGCATTTAATTGCATTATTTTTACTTAAGTTATTTGTATTTGCTGTTTTAAGTTTATTGAAATAGATATTTTTTAGGTCTGGGAATGAATGAATTCACTTTTCATTATTTCCAATGGAGAAAATTGATTTAGTCTTTGAATGATTAAGAGCTTCTGCAATGAATTATATTTGAAGTACTACAAGACACCACTTTAATTTTTTTATTTTAATATATTACCACTTAATTTTAGAAAATATTCCTTAAATATTTAAGGATGATTTTAGTTTTTTTTCGCAAACACAATGATACAATAAGATGATGTATCAAGAACAAAATATTTTTTTCTATTGTTGTTTGTTCCTTCAATAGTTGGAGTAGATTCCCTTTTGCCTTTATTATCACAATATATTTCAGAGACATGAAATCAGAGAAGTGATAACTGTTTTGTTCAGTTTTTGATGACAGTGATGGATCAGGATCTTCTTTAATTCTGTGTTTATTGGTAAACTCTTTCTGATCTAATCAATAAAACTACACCAGGGGTTCCTAAACTTTTTTGACTGTCAACTCTGAACCAAGGATTTCTGAACCTTTAATAAATGAATGATATCTAGTGAGCTAGTATTAATTCATATACCATTTTCAGAGAAAAAATCTATGTAGTATGCAAATTTACATCCTAAACTGTAATATGCATAACCTATTGGACTACTTATTTTTAATAAACTTTTTCATTGGACCCTTGTAAATGCTTTATCAATCCCTGGGATAATATCAACCACTTTAGGGTGTCCTGCTTTAGGTATTTCCATTTGGGTTAATATTAGGAAAATTTCCAGCCAAGGTGTAAAACGTTAAAACTTAGTTCAGAAGACTTGTTTGTCTTTTATAAGTTATTTTATTTTTAATTTATTTTAGTTTAAAATGTTTGCAACAGACATCAAAAATTAGCACCATATAAGAAAAACTTGAAAAAATGCATATATTTATCATTTCAAATATAAATTCCTATTATTAATAAATTTCAGAAAAAATATGTTTTTATTTCCCAAAACATTGTGATATTAATCTAACACCAATTACTGCCATATGCTATCGGGCTAATACCAGCTATAATAATAATAATAATAATAAATTACCAAATAATTTGACACTAGAAGGTGACCTCTCTTAATAAATTTAATAATTATAATTTTTAATTAAATAATTTAGAACTACTGGAAGAAAATAATTGGCCTGGTTGGCTTTGGTGTTCAATGTATTGGGTTTAGTAGAGTTGTTTATTTAGATATTAATCTTTCTTGCAATATAACAGAAAACCAAATTTTCTTGAAAAAGCCAAGATTTGTCTTTAAAGTGATTACTTGTATTTGGAGGTCTTTGTCATATTGATTGGCATTCATGATTCTAATAACAAAATACATTTTCCCACAATCTTTCCTGGAAATGTTTCCCATACCATGTCTTGGGACAGAATCTTTGTACTTTGCATTGAAATTGATATGAACTACTAGCTTTATGTTGTATCAGATATAATCCATCTTTAAACTCTTGAAATAATAACTTATATAATAAAATTGATTTTTCCCTCCTATTATAGAAATAAAAAGTAAAATGAGTCACTTTTTTAAAAGAATAGAAAATTGAAAGCAGTTTAACTATGAGAAAGGCAGATAATGTGTAAAATTCTTATGCATTTTTTTTTTATCTATTTATATTTATGAATTTTTAATAATATATGATGAGACACAAATAAAGTAATACAATTGTTTTTAATGCCTTATAAAATGTTTGTTCTTTGTTATAAGTATATTTTTAAGAGTTGTGTAAGCAAAACATTAAATCTATTATTCAGTCCATACTTTGGCCAATAATATGTGATCTCCATTTTACAAAAGAAAGTAATTTTTGTGAAATTCTAGATTTAAAATTATGATAAACAAGATTATTTCATGAATGAGTCAAATTAGAAAATGAGAAATTTATGTTTAAATTAGTAAAAGTGAAAACAAATCTGTTATTTTTATGTTATTAGAAAAATATGAGAGTTACTATGGAATTTAATATTAAATATTATGGAAGTATAGTGGAAATATATGGAATATTGAATATAGTGTGAAGAAAATGAAAATTTGGAATAAGTTTTCTGACATAAAGATGATTCAAAGAAAAATGTGTTAAAAATAACTTCAATGTTTTAAAGCTTTAAATAGATTTTAAGACAAACAGTTTATAAGAAATAAGTTGTTTTAAACTTTTACATAAAATAATATTTAAATGGCTCACCAAATGCTTCTAAAAGATGGATTACTTGCTCAACACATAAACACTTTATTTTAACACTAGCAGGAGTTTAATTTTTATGTGGACAAAACATTTGTCTACATCAAAATTAATTAATTAAACTCCTGGTGTTAAAATGAGGTTTTCTGTGTTGATATTATTTAAAGTTTATTTTATATGTAATCTTACTTTATTAGATATCTAACTTAAAATTAAGGAACTTAATAGTCAATTTAAAGAACTAAGAGTACATATAAAATGAAAATCTGAATTTACCATAATTTTGTGCATATGACTTGCAAATTATCTGTTTAAAAGTCAATTTAAAAAACAGGTCCAGTTATGCAATAATACAAACAATTTCTCTCTCTCTCTCTCTCTCTCTTAAAAAATGTGAACATTTTTTAATGCACTACAGGCATATTTATCTGTCATTATGATTTCTATAAAACCACTAATCTATATATATAAAATTACTTGTCCTGACTGACTGACTGAATAATTCATCATCGCCCAGAGCAAACTGCTGAACCTAAAAAGGTGAAATTTTGTATGCAGTTAGGGTACGTCATGAAAATGCACACTAAGAAATGATTTTTCGAAATTCCCCCATGGGGGAGAGGAAGAGGATTAAAGACTTAACCTGAAGAATGGCTTCTTCTGTACTATTTTAGATGCAACTTTTTGTTTTCAACTATGTTTAGTTTTCATTGCATACTTAGGTGTATTAAATTGATAACATTTCAGACATTGTTATAAATATTTTTATATATTTTGATTTTTTAACCAAATGTTTGAACCAATTTAAATTTGAATTTGTTATTGCATATTGGTTCGATTATAGAATGATTGTAAACATTCCAGAAAATTGATCAAATTGAAAATAGTTTGTTTGATTCTCAGCAGTTCTCATCATTTTCAATGGTAGGTGTTATATAACAATTAATATGGTTGTTGAAGTACTGAATATAAATGGGGTTTGCTTACAAAACCCCGTGGGCGGAGTCACAGGTAACTGCTAGTAGCACATATATCAATAATTAGCATTTAGTTTTTTCCTTTTTCATTTTCTGTACATTGATTTATGCTTTGATTAGTATTACTACTACTTGAACTTGTATCTTGAAAGCTGATAAATTTCCAATAATTTTCCTCACTATATAATGGCCCTCACAGATCTATTTAGTAGCCAAATGTTATTTGATCACATATTAGTTTTCTACAGCAAATAGAAGGTAGACTTATTAATTCTTGAATCTCTGTTATTGGATATTGTATGGTTTGTTTGCAAATGTTTTAGTAAAATCATCAATGGTTATTTTACTCTGAATTTGATAGTGCAATCATTTTTGCCAAAAATTACAATGTGTTGCTATCCAAAACTCATCTTAATTCCAAATGGTTCTTCAAACATCAAACATACTACACATTAAAATCTTTTTAATGTTTTTGAGGTTACTTTAACATTTACTATTGTTATTATTTTATATTAAATTAATACAGTAGAACCTCGAAAACTCGGCCTAATGTGGACCGAAGGTTGGCCGAGTTTGTGAAAATGCCGGGTTATCGGGAATGGGGTTAAAAAAGGATAAGTATGCGTATTTCCTCAGAAAATATTGTACTCTACTTGTATGTATTGTTTGCTTGAGAATACAACAAGGAATAAACTGCCCAAATACCCTTAAACTAAGGAAAAGTACGTACTTTATGAAAGCATAGAGCCTTTACTACATGAAAATGAAAATTAATGAATACACTGTACAGTGATTTACCTGATAAGACAGACCTCAGAAAAATACTTTATGAGAGCTTTTATACTTTTATAAAGCTGTCTATAATGAAAATTAATTAAGTAAGGTTTTTTTTTTGCCCTGCCAGGGTGTGGCCGAGTTATCCGGAGTGCCGGGTTATCGAGAGCCGCGTTTTCGAGGTTCTACTGTATTATTGAGATATTTGAAAATTTTACCATTTTGCTTCATTTCTATTATGAAGCAAAATGATCAAATTTTGTCTCTTGGCAGCTATGTTGTATTTTTTTTTTTAAATGCAGTTCAGGCAGTTTTGTCTCAAATTTTCTGTTTTTTTTTTTTCTTTCTTTCTTTCACTTGTTTATAATTTCATCTACAGTTTACTGCTAACATAAATAAAATGAAAGAAATGGGAATAAAATGTTTGAAAGAATAATTTCTAAACTGCAGTCAACAGTATTTAGAGATGCAGGGTATATGCAGATTATGTAAGTTGTTTTATTGGACTGCAATTTGAAAAAATTGTAGACCTGTATATTCCAACCGTTGTCCATCTGTTGTCTGTCTATCCTTAAGGTCAAGAACAGTATTAGATAAATGAAATTCAAGACCAGATATGGAAAGGGGCAGGAGACCATAATTAACTATATATGAACTTCTGATGCAAGTCACATTATTTTAATTTAAAGATTTTCTTCTGAAAGGAGTTAGATAGATGACCGTCATGATTCCATTGCTAACGAAATAAGTATGATGTATAGGGGCAAGACACTACAGTACTAATTTGAGGTGGAGAGCATATATTTTAAATTAATTAAAAATTTTAAAAATTGTAGCCTGGCATTGTGACAAAGTGACAATAAATAAATTGTATGCATTGAGGTCATACCATGCATACAATTTTCCAATAAATATGTATTTGCATCAAATAGAAAATGGAATGTTTTTGGGTTCTTTTAAGAATCTGCATCAAGCATTAAAGTTTAAAGAAAGTTTGATGCTTGATGCAGGCCCCTAAAAGAGATAGACATAAAGTTATGTTTACTTCATATTGTTATGTTAACTTCAGACTTGAAAGTGATTCATTTAACTTGTGGTTTGAATGAATTCATTGTGAATGGTATAGTTACTGGAATATATGCTGATCGTATGAAATGTACAGTTACTCTGTAAGGATAAAAGTTGAAGGCTTTTAGCATAGAAAAACACATATTAGATTTGTGTTTGTTTAATGAAAGCATCTAAAGATATATAGACCTTTTCTTAACATGATGGAACATTTTATTTATACTTGCACAAAATATATATACAGTAGAGCGTCGATTTTCCGAAAGTCAATCATCCGAAAGAATTCCAGTCGGCAAATTTAAATTTTCGCCAGTGCTGTGGCACTGTAATCTTTGGCTATGTCTTGGGCTACTCAAATATTTTACGTTTTTGATACTAAATTAACATCTGAAGTATAATTTTATAATTTTTAACGATACAATAGTCTTTGCTAGGCTTAACATCGACGAAAATTCAACGCGAAGCGACACGCAACGAAGAAAAATTTCGACATCGGATACGTTACACTATTTTATCGTACGTAAGTCAGTTATCCGAAATATTAGTTATCTGGACAACCCCAGTTCCCAATTGATTCGGAAAATCGACACTCTACTGTATTAGTATGTTTCGTGTCAATATTGCTATAGGAAAATATTGTTGAAAATCAGTAACAAATGTTATTTTGTTTGTTACTGATTTTCAATCAGTAACAAACTGATTGAAAAAGTTTGTTACTGATTTTCAATCAGTAACAAACAAAATAACATTACAAACAAAAAGACATAGTATGAAGAAAAAATTAAAATGTTAAAAAGTTTTAGTTATAAAGTGCTTTTTCCTTCTTGTAATGATTACATAAAGGTATTAAGTTTCTTCTCATGTTTTTAATATATCTTAATAATCATACTGTATTTCTTCTGTCTTATTATAAAGCATATTAATTTTTTGTGTTATATGTGAATTGGAATTTTTGAAGATTCATATGCCATTAATCTCATTTTTGGAGGCCTTCTCTAAGATTTGTAGAACTAAGTGTATTTTTTCAAAAATAGATACCTGTATAATAAAAACAGTTTTTTGAACATGTTTTAGTAATATTTATTATAAAACCTACTTTTTGATTTTGTTTCTCTGTTTAAAAGAGTTATTTTTGTTCCTTGTTGAACAGGTTAAGTTGCTAATTGATTTGTAGTGAGTATGAAACGACAAGTTTCAGACTCACCGATGGTAAGGAAAACAAGGGTTACACAAATAATTATCACTCGAATACGGTTTTGAGGAAGGAAATTTATATTTTATGTATACAAAAAAAATGTGATATTTAAAACACTAGTACACTAGTTACTAAGATTACAAAAATGCTTAGCCTAATGGTAATATTTACAGTATATACCATGATGAGTAAATGCTAGAGGGACCAACATGTACATTGAATCTTGTTCGATCCGAACAAAAAAAAAAAATACAACAGGAACAGGCGTACTACACACAAGTATGAGTTATTCCTTTAACCTTCTGTCTCTAATCAACATTTTTTCCACTCTCAATTGAATATTATTGTGGATGCAAACGGATTCATCCAGCAAAGAGCCCAGCGTCTCGTCACTACTCTTAATCCTTTCTTTGCTTATCTCCTCTCTTGGGGCTTCCTCACCTTTGTAGCCTTCCGCTGGCATGCTCTCCACTAGTCCCATGGCAAAGTCAGAAGGAAAAAAGATCCTTGTGCACGTTATACACTCCCTTTTATACCCCCGTCATCCAGGGTTTTCCCCAGTCACGTGATGTCATCATAACCAACCCCAGACCTAGTGACGAAGATGGAGGCACATGACAAATGGAACATTTTACAAACAAAAATTATCACAACAAGGGGGGTCCATGCAGGGCCAACCCTGATACAAAAAGAATAAAGGTAAAAATATATACATATATAACTATTTAGTGACGGAGCACTACAGATTCCTCTGTCCTCCTTTGCCTCCTCTCTCTTTCTTTTTTTTTCTTTAGTGTCACAAAAATTTCCTTTAGGTTATGAATTGTTTTCTTGATGCTTGGTAGATACCTTGTTTAATGAAGTTTTAGTTTAAAAAGGTCTTTATTATATCATTGTCTACATCAGACTCTGTATATTAACAGGATTTATTATTTTGATGTTGTTTGCATTCTAGCAAATAGAGGAGATCTTATTCAGAAAAACAAAATAACTTTATTTTTTTTACCTATACACATTGTATTTGTGTTTTGGACCTGATTGCCCCTCTTCAGCAGGTTTACATTACAATTCTTATTGTTTGTGTTGCCATGTGCCCTAAGGAGTGATGTACTGTAAGATTAAAGATAGACTCTTATAAATCTTTCTTAGAATAGTGCAGACTATATAAGGGAGCACTGTTCTGCTTTAAAAGTATTACTGACATGGTGCTTGTTTAAACAGACTACTCTACTATATATATATATATATATACACTATATATTTTTTATCTGGTTTATTAATTCACTTTAAAATTTAAAATTTTAGTGGCTCATCATTAAATCGGAATTATACTACACTGGGTTAAAGTAATTCAAATTCAAGTCAAATTGAATTTGAATTGCATTCGCTTAACAGTCGTCAGTTACCTGAAGAAGAACTTTCGAAGTTTGAAAACGAAGTTTGAAGTTACGAAGAAACTTACGAAAACGAAGTTACGAAGTTTGAAAATGTTCGTAACACTCTGTTTTTCCGAGAAGCACACTGGCAACAGGTTCCCGGTATGTTTGTTTATTGTTTGGCTCATCATTATATCAATATTATCAAATGTATCTTGTTATTGAAAAGACAATGTCTCATCTATAAAATCATGCTGCTTTCAATGGCTGGACACCTTAGAGGTATGAAGGAGTACATGTTAGAAGTTGCAATTTGGCACAGAGTATTTGGTGCCCAAATCATGTGCACATAAAAAAACCAGACTTGTAGGTAGTCTGGGGACTAAGAACCAGGTCAAAATAAAAAATGATACTCTGTTTCTACAAATAGGTGCGAGTGCAAAATTTGTGCATGCATTGCTCTTTGGGAAGTTTGAAATGCGAACATTGCAAAATTGAATTTTGACTAACATGTGACACATGTTACACTTGTATTCTCTTGCTCTGTTATTTCGATTTGATTTTGTGTTGCTGACACCTCATTTGGATCCCTTTGACCCATTAATTTCACTGAAAATGCCTCATGGTCATGGCTGTGGCCAAGGCCAGTGAATTTTGAACAATCATGCTCAAAACCAGCAATATCAAAGAAGATTGAAGAATGAGAATGAGACCTTCATAAGCCTGCTGTAATCTACACCAGGACCCTAAGTACTGGTGTCGACTTTTCCTCATTGGAGTGTGCTCATTTTTCTCCTTCCTTTAGAAAACGGTGTGTAGTCGAGCACTGAGTCTCTGAGTCCCAAAAATGGCCTTGCTGTTTTACTTGTTTAATGTTTAAGACCATATTTTTAATTATAGCTTTTAATGTGTTGGCAATTTATTGAAGTTTTTCTCTGTTTGCAAACGTATAGTGATGTTAATTATCTATATATATACTGTATATATAAATGATGATGATGTTTGTTTGTTCGTTCACTATACACTCCTAGGCCATTCGATCAATATCTATGAATCTCAGTAGTTATGTTCAAATACTTCTTAGATCATGTTGTATATCCCACCCCAAAATATTAATATAATTTCTAGAAAATATTTCAAGGCTATATAGGATCACACAAAAGTCAGTTAACCGTAATTTTACCAAGCAATTCACCAATTTCTCAGTGTGTCAAAGCATTTTACAGTAAAATCTCGATACAGTGAATTCTCAAATGTCTTGAGTTAAAAAATTCCTCAAGAGAATTGCAAGGAGCAACAAGTTAGTTCGGGTAATTATTATAACTTAATCAACACCTGATCACTCGCTGAGAGTTTTATTCTTAAAACAAACGTTTTCAATCCAATCAATGGATCATCGTCAGGTTAATTAGAACACTTCAAAAAATAGAACAACAAGTTCAAAATACAAAATATAAATATTACTAACCGATAACATATACGCTATTAATAGCCAAATAACTTTTTTAAACAATAAAATCAATACAAATGCTGCTAATACTAAAAATGAAATAAAATAGTCAAATATAACAAATTGTGAATACAAAATATTAATACCTCTAACTTAATAGACAAACTGTTAATACTAAATATTAATATTGCTTACTAAACTATACAGAGTTTCTCTACTTAACTATACAGAGTTTTTACTACAAATATCACAGTAGAGCGTTGATTATCCGAATGTCAATTANCTTTAATTTGTCTTTTAATGATAATACAACACGTTTTCTTTTCGATGACATATCGGTAATATTAAAAATAAATACTGTATTTAAATCGTGATCAAATTTTCAAGAAACAAATGTTTGTATTGAATTTGGACTACTACTGACCAGCGCTAACAGACTACCTATTGTTTAAAAGGCCCTCTGGTGGCGCACGAAGACGGCTTTATAAAATAAAAAGCAATTGAAACTGCATTTTTATGAATAAAAATTTGACAAACTATTTATCGTTTTATGATGAAAAAAATTTTTTCATGCATTCGTGGCTTTTAAGTAATGCATAAACCTTCGAGGCGCGAGGCCCATCGGACCACGAGGCATAGGCGGAGGTCCATGTCGTCCATGCCTTACGCCGCCCTTGGTCATAGAAATGATATAATTTGAATATAAATTATTTATAAATACTATGTCAAGTTATATTTTTATTACGACGTAAAATATATTTAAGAGTTTACGACTACTGTGCTGGGTGAGACGCTGTTGAAACAAAAAAAGCTATGCATTCCATCACGTACACATAAACAGTGTCGTAATTTGCCAAGTGCAAATCAGCAAATTCGTAAAATTTTTGTTTATTTTGAACAATCGGGATAATCGAGGTTCTACTGTATGTCATATTCATTGAATTACTGTGACAATGATATAGTGTGAAATAGATGTGCCATTATGCCATTAGTGCGACAGGTAGCACATAGCACGTGCCTGTATGGAGTGTAGTAGTGTTTTGTCCCTGTATATCATACTTTTCCTGTTAGCAATAGAGTTGTGTCGGTTATATATCTAACTCTATTTGGGGGGAAATTTTTGTATTGAAATAATATGGCTTGATTTGTTAATAAACTTATGATTTGTACAAAAAGTTTATATATAGGTAATGTGGTTCTTTTCTCTTGTGATTTCCTTGTCTAGTCTTGACTTTCATCTATCTAACTCTGTTTTTCAGATTAAGGAATGACAGAGACAGACAGATGATTGGAAATTTATAGCTCTAGATTTTTCAAATTGCAGCTCAATAAGTATACACTAGTAACAAAGTGGATAAAACCACTGAACACTATTATTCGGTCATGGGTTCGCGCATGGCAAGTGAACTGGTCAAGTGGAGTTTTCTGGGTTTTCTTCACATTAGTAACACTTCAATTAGGGCCAACTTTACATAAATGTCTTTTTGGGATGCATCCTCCTTGGCAGATCTCTTGAGTTTGCGTTGCCTTAATGAAATAAATCAAACTAATTCTAACAAGCTATTATTTATTGTGACATTGTCATAATGCTGGGCTGCAACTTTTCATCACAATGTTCTCAATTCTTTTAGTAGTGGTCATGCCACTATACATCATATTTTTCCTGTTAGCAATAAAGTTGTGTCAGTCATATATCTAACTCCGTTTCGGGAAAAATGTTGAATCAAAGTAACATTAGTTTAATTCTTAACCGGAAGTTCATATACAACTAATCTCGGTCTTCTGCTCTAAGCTTTCCACATCTGGTTTCAACTTTCATCTATCTTAACTATTTCCATAAACCTTCAAAAAAATATAATTCAAAAACATAACAAGAGAAAAGTTTTCCAATTCTCAGTGGCATGCCATCATTAGAAGCGGTGGAAACGCCGCTTCCCTTGTATTTTATAAAAAATAAATACATATTAATTTTTTATAAAATACAAGGGAAGCGGCATTTCCACCGCTTCTAATGACGGCATGCCACTGAGAATTGGAAAACTTTTCTCTTGTTAGGTTTTTGAATTATATTTTTTTGAAGGTTTATGGAAACTTTTCATTTTTTTAAGAATTCTAAGGAACATTTCACAATTATTAAAGTATTTGGTATAGAAATTTTCATTTTGAAATGTAGAAAGATTTTACTTTTAAATAATAATAAGTTTCTTCCTTTGAAATAGTTGAAGAATATAAAATAAATGTATTATATACAGTGTAAGCATTACACAAAAGTTGTATCTTCAAATATCTAGCATCTAGCAGTTTATTTGAAGATTTCAAGAAGAAAATATTTTCAGCTATATTAATGCTCAGTTTATAAACATTAAAAAAACATTTTATAACAAAAAATTTGTTCTTTGTGGGTTATTGAATATTATTACTTTTATGCTTTACAATTTGAAAATTATTGCTGTAATAGTTGAAAAAAAATTTATTTCTCCTAATAAAAAGTTTTTTGATGAATTTTTAATGGATATTAACAACTAACTCATTTGTTCTCTCTTTGAATAATTATAACTCTGAAGTCTTTTTTAATTAGTATTTTTAAGCTAGATCAAATTGTTTCTTATACATATGATGGTGATAATTTTTATTTATCATTGTCATCTTTTTACTGTTTTAAGAATTTAAAATTTGTGTCATATTCAAGTTGGTTTAAAGTTACAATATTGAACTGTTGTAAAAACAAATTTATCATTTACTGTAGGAAGAAGTTTGTTACTTATTCATAAAGTATTTGTTGGTAGAAGTAAATTGTTCAGTACGTGGCTGATAAAGTAAATACATATATCATATTTTATAAGATATTTTTATTTATTATATTAGGAGTTTTTATCTAGAAATAAAATTATAGGATCTAATAGGAATTTACTTTTTTCATTTTATGATTTGTAAACATTTATTTTTTTGAAATGTTTGTTAAAAATATTCACTTCATACTACTAGTAATATTCTTTA
Organism: Centruroides sculpturatus; assembly: GCF_000671375.1. Classification (NCBI taxonomy): domain Eukaryota; kingdom Metazoa; phylum Arthropoda; class Arachnida; order Scorpiones; family Buthidae; genus Centruroides; species Centruroides sculpturatus. The sequence continues at coordinate 262,177 of NW_019384959.1, read as the reverse complement.
CATTAACATTTTTACTTCAATGTAAAAAGTAAAGAATTATTATACTAACTTATAAATGAAATAGATTTTATTAAATGAAGTGTGTAAGTGTGTAGTTGATGTTCAATTAGTAAAGTTACTTTATGACTTTCAAAAGTTTTATAGTATAAATGTTTTAATATATAAATAGATATTTTACATACATACATACACTTATATGCAGCATATATATGTACTGTACATATATATAGAGTAAGACTCTGCTTAATGCTGTCTCACTTAATGCTGATTTGACATAACACCGTCTGCTCGAAGTCTAAAAATACTTCAGAATTTATGCTGATTTAAATTATTGCATCATTTTCTTAATTCATACATAATATGATTATTTATGAACATGAACCAATCAGTAAAAGGTGGCAAAAACGTGTACTTTTTTTAAATCTATGTTTGTTTGGTGCAATTTTGGAAAAAATATAGCATCATGGATGCCATAGGCAATATTGGCCTCGCTTGGCAAGAATTAACTGATAAATGCACGAACAAAGTCTGGAAGAAGTTACGGCTGAAGGTATCCAAGAATTCTCAACGAGAAGAGCCTATTGCCGTATCATTATTTTGACCAAACTCAACCTAATCGATACAGCTAGATTATGAGATGTAGACAAACAGGATATTGAAGAGTTATCGCAGGTTTCTGGTCAATGACGACCTTCAAGAACTGGCAGAACAAGGAATTTATGTAGAACTGGAAAACAGAGATTCTGAAAATGAAGAACCCAAAAAATTTCTTTACAGATTACTTTAGTAAAAGTTTGGTAACGATAACTGAAATCGTTGATCAAATTGTAGCGAATGATCTAGATTTTGAAATGAGTGCAAAAGCAAAATAAGGAGTTTTAGATGTGATTTTCTGCTACTGACATTTGCTTAAGGAAAGAAAAAAGCGACAAATGAAACTTTACAACTTTATTGCAATGAAATAAGAATTTCAGAAAAGTAAGGCCTTCGTCACAAAAAATGAACTATTGATATAAAAAAAATGAACTAATTAATATATTATTAAACATTTCTGTGTGCATATATTTATATGTTATTTAACATATATTATTATACAAAAATATATAAATATAACTTAAAATTAAAGTAAATTGTTTTTTATTTTCAGTCGTGTGTTCTTCTATCTCTATTTACTCTATGTTAAAATGACCTCCTTTAACACTGTTTCATTTAGCACTTTGTCATCTAGGAACGCATCCCTGTATATATAATGTTATGAATGCTTAGGCAACCATGTTATATATGCTGTACAATACTTACAAGAGTCATCCAAAAAGTAATACCCATTTTCCCATAATTACAAAACAAATTTCCTTATTCAAATTTTTTATTTTCCATAATATTACACATTGATTTAGTCATTTTTTGACATAATCATTGCTGTTGTTTAAGCACTTGACATTCAAGACATCATTGGTATTATTCTTTAGCTATAAATACTTCTGAGAATCAGTACTATTCTTGAAATGATTAGCACAGTGATGGAAAATAGTATGAAGTACTTTCCTCCTAGAAACTCCTTCAATTTTGTAAACATGTGATAGTCACTGGGAGCAAGTGTGGATTGTGCAGAACATCTCATTTGAAGTGTTGAAGCAGGTGTGTAGTCTGCTTGTAAGGAGTCAAAGTCCAATCGTTATTTTATGTTTTGGGAGTTATATTTAGTTATTACTATTTTCTTATTAGAGATATTTTATTACAATTTTAAGGACTGAAACTCTCAAAACCCCGAAAATAAACTAAATTCAAGATTAAAAACAAACATTCACTTGCATATATGACTGATCCCATAATGCTCAGAAATGTGTAAATAGGATAGTGTGACATTATACTTTGTAAGCCAGATAAGACGACACACCAGTTCAACAGAGGTGTTGTTTCCAAAAGCAAACTGGAGATCAAAGGTGATTTACTTCTGAATTAAATTGACTAGCAGTATTTTTGGTGATGGTTAAGCACCTAACTTAATATAGGCTACGTATGCTATTCATGCCAAGTAATATTAATTGGTAATTAAAACTCACTGTGTTTAGCATTATTAATTGTTTTTTCACCTAACTTGTAAGAGAGGTATATTTTTTGTTTTTTAATTTAGTTAGTTGTAAGTTCCAAGTTGGGAAAAACCATTTTTTTATAATTAATTGAATTAATTGTTTTACTTGTACATAATTTATTTGATTTGATAATCAAATAGTTGAGAAATATATATATATATATATATTTGTTACTACTAACTTCTTGTTTATAATTATTTTTGTTGATTTTTATATATTAATATTATAGTTTGACTTAATAAATATTATCATTGATTTGTGTTTACATACATGTCATTTTCAATTTTTTTTTGTATTTTTCTTCTTTTTCATTCAGTCAAAGGAATTACACTTACCTTGACTCAAGTCCAGTCCTAGTACTTGATGGAACCCTAATTACAGATACATAGCTAAACAATTGCCTTAAATACTCAGGCTCTAAATCTGCCATTTTTAATAATTAATACTAAGTAATTTGCTACTTAGGCACCATCTCTTATCTAAATTAATAATTATAATTTAAATAGATTATTAAATAATTTAGAATCATCTAGAAGAAAAGAAATGGCCTAGGGTGGGGCAGTTCTTCTTACTTAAATTATAATTATTAATTTAGATAAGAGATGGTGCTAATGTCTATCTGTAGTAGCAAATTACTTAGTATTAATTATTAAAAATAGCAGATTTATAACCTGAGCATTTAAGGTGATCATTTGACTATGTATCTATATATATCGGGCTTTGGGTTGTTTAATATACAGTAATACCCTGAACTTACGCGATAGGTGGGACCGAGCGGTAACCACGTAAGTCGAATTTGTGTAAGTCGGGGTATAATTTTGCATATAAATACATACAAATAATTTTTAATTGGGGCCGGAGACTAAAGAAAACAATAATTTAGAAAAAAATGTTTAATAAAATCTTAGATAATATATATATATAACAAATTAGGCCTATATTATTTTACAATTTTTCACATTTACATTTATTATATCAGGCCATAATTTTAACATTGTTTCCATCTCAGCGATAATACTGTGACGTTTATGAATGATGCTTGAATTTAAAGATTCAGCTTCGAGAATTTTTTCTTTGCCTTTTTATAATTGTTCTGACCGTCAATTCCGGTAGATCAAATATTTTTGCCAGTTCACAAATTTTTGTTTTTGTATCGAAGCTTTTAATAATGGGTACGTTTGTAAAGTCAAACGAGTTAGTAACGAACCATTCGAAAAGTCTAACAAAATAGGAATAACGATGACGTCATTCTCGTTTAACTTGTTTGACTTTACGAACGTATTCAATGTTAACTTTACATTCCAAAGATAAAGTTTTTCTTTTCTTGTTTGATGCAGAAGAATTAGTTCTACTTCGTTTGGATGACATAGTAGAGTCTCTCAAGGCTCCGTAGATATAACAAACACAGAAATAAATAACACAAAATAAATTGTAGTTATGTGTATGTGTCAATTCCGTGCAACATGTCCGAACATGTAAGCTGAACAATAGTGTGGGGGAGTGAGTAATCAAGAGTTGCGTGGTGCTCAAACAAAAGACAAATCGACGAGATTTGAAAATCGTGTAACTCCGGGTTCGCATAAGTCGGGGTAGCGTAAGTCTAGGTATTACTGTACTTATTAAACAACCTGAAGAACTCTAATTTTGTATAACATTGTTTTTTTGGACTTAATTTTGATTGCATGGAACATTACATGCTGAGTTGTATGAGGATATGCATTATTATAGAGGAGCACAATATTTTTAGACATGTCGTGACACACACTTTGAATAGTCTTATGCAGCGTACCACATTGTAACCATCCATATACTTACATAATGTAACAATGAATGTCCTTTGGACAAATGATTTTGGTATTTAGAAACTAAATAACAGCAATGCCATTGAATTATTAATTTTTGCTGCCATTTTAACAATGCATAACAACTGTACAATGCTATAATAAGTTTGAACTTCACGCTGACATATCTATCATGGAAAATAATAGAAAGCACTTCTTTTCTTTACTAAAACTATCGAACTATACAATGCACTTGATCAACACATTGGCTACTTTGAGCTAGCCATACATGTGACTGAGGATAATTGACCTTGACTGAGTAATTTGCTTAGGCAAGGTCATCCTTTGCTATTTGCTCATAGATGATGTTGAGAGCAATAAATTGACAACAGATGTCAATCTATTGCTCTTAACATCATCTATCAGCAAATGGAAATATTAACTATATTATCTATCAGAAAACAGCATTTCTGGAAGACTCTTGTACAAACACAATATGGGTACATAGTGTTACCACCTGTCTGGTTTTCACCCGGACAGTCTGGGAATTGACTTACTGTCCGGGTGAACTATTAATTTTGTCTGCAAATTTTATAGAAATTGTTAAATTATGATGAAACAAAGTTCTTGCAAATATTTTTACAAATTTACACTATTTTAACAGTGAAAGAACTCATACTCACTGAAACTCATCTGCAATTCTGCCATGTTTTGTTTACGCCGATGTGTGGCACGCAACCTGTCGACCTTGTTTTTTTTTGTATGTACAATCATACATGTCTCCAATATCCAATAGAGCTAAGTCATCTGTACAGTACCTGTTTATTCTTAATTTAGGGTTACTTATGTTATGCCTACACAAGTCCCTAGTCAGGGCCAGATGCAATAGGTGCGAGGCCCCATTGAATTTTTTTGCCTCAAACTTTAAATAACAAAATTAATTAACAGTTAATTTATATATTGAAATATAGATTTTAAATATTTATTTAAAACAAAATCCAACATCTAATTGTAAAAATCAAAAGTCATGAACTATAAGGTAGACAAATTTCTACATTAAAAAACCTGTACCAAATATAAATGTAACTGAATTTTATTGAATATAAACCTATCGAGATGTTTTGTATGTTCCGAAGTTTATGTTCTGTAAAATCTTCTAAAATAGTATCAAAATCTAACTGGCTTGCTTCTTGACTCTCAATCGACATGATCACTAAACTGTTTAATCTATTCTGTAATTTGAAACTATTTTTAAATATATAAATTATGATGTCCTGTGGGGCCCATTTGGCACAAATCGCTCCAATTGTCTCAAATCTGGCCCTGTTCCTAGTCCCTAATCGTAACTGATTTAGAACTGGCATGGACGTTATTCTTCGCATTGTAAAATGACATTGCGCATACATTAGGAACTTTGTTCGAACAAACCTGACCTGCCATCTGGGTCAGTGATTTTGAAAATGTGGCAACACTGGGTACATAGCTTCTTACATAAATTAATATAAGAAGCTATGTTTTAATGTACATTTTTTTTATTTCACCGGATTAGAAATTCTGAACATAAATATATTTCAAATATATACCAGTATACATATTATATATATATAGTAATTTACAAGGTAGGTAGTAAAAAGAAAGGAAAAAACTAGTTTTTTATGTGAAGTAGCTATTATAAATTACAATATGTTACCATCATAATGATGACCATTTGTTATTACAGTCAACTTGCATTAATATGAATTGCTAGGGAAACAGTAATTAGTTTGCTTTATCAAAAATTTGTATTCAGTTTTCAGGGTCAGTGTCAAGGTGTCAAGGCTGTATAATTTACAGAGTTGAGTATTAATAGACAATCAGAATCTCTAAATTATAATATTTTGAAGTAATTTACTAAATAAAGTTAAATAAAATAAAATTTATTTATAAAAATAAATTAATGATCTAAATGACTTTCAAATGAAATGAAATGATGAGGAGATAGTATTTACTGCTTAAGGATGGAGTCACAATGGTTAAACAAAATAAAGCTAAAAGAAATCCATGATTTTTTTCTGTTGAAGATTGTTTGAAAAAGTAAAAAATATTTTTTGGTGTCAAAAGAATAAAAAAGGAGCCAAATTTGGTGCAAAGTAGCCAAACCTGGCAACATTCTGTGCACCCCCTGATATGCCAACTAGCACATGTGTGCATGGGATTACATCCATTTAAAGGGGTGGACATCCTTAAACTTTATTCTTTATTTTCTGAGTACAATATAATGGTCTGCTAAAATCAGATGTTTGAATTGCTCTACAATTGGAAATTGAACCCATCTTTGCTTCCTAGGAGAAGAAAATTATTCTACTCAAAATAGAACATTTATTATAATATCACATTGTTTTTTACAGGTTTCTACATGAATAGCATTTGACTATGAAACCTCTTTTGAACAGCTTTTGGATAGCTTATAGCACAGCACTCTCAACTTAATGATGTAATGGTGAAAAATGAATCCCTTCAGATGTCCTTAGAAGCTCAGGAAGATAAAAATCTATTAGATTCATATGGTGGGAGAGCACATAAATTCCATTTTTTGGACAGATACTGTTGGACAAAGACCTGATGCATGATACACATGATGTTTTGAGATAGTCACAGAATATGTCAAATACTCAGTATGGACCAAATCATCTATTTATTGCAAACTATTGTTTAATTTCTTCTGAATCCTAATGATTACTTTATTTTTGTGCAAACAGAGGATGTTTGTAGAACATATGAACACTTTATTTATTAATATGAAATTTCAGTTGACAATGGTGAATGGTTTTTATTTTTTCTGTATGTTGTCCTTTCATTTTAGAAATATCTCATAGGTGCCATTTTTATGATTTAAATACTTAGTGTACATTTTCAAGTTTTATAATAACAAATTTTTTTGGCATTGTCTCAGTCTAATAAAAATACCATGTCTTGTCTAAAGTGATAGCATATTCTGATCTTTGACATGCTGAGTGGTCCTCATAAAGTTTACAGCTTGGTCATTCAGTTTGTCTTACGGGAATAATTAAAGAACATGAACTTTGGTCCTCTGTCTTGTTACCCAGACCAGTTCATTCTAGATCAATAGTTAAATCTAGAAACATTAACTGCTCTGCTATTTCTCTTTGGGAGAAATTTTCTTGGAGACCATTTTTTAAGTTATGCCTTAACATGGGACTATGGGACTCGCTTTCTCCTTTTGATGTTTCATCATTGATAGATAGTCCAACTGCATTAGCTTGTTGTCATAGACCAACCCCATTGATTATACTTAAAATTCCCATTGATTTTATTACTAATTTCATTACTCTGCACTTACCACCTTTCTGACGTGTTCTCGATCACTCCAATTTTTGTAAAAGTTCAAACCATTCTAAATTTATATTAAATTTTGGATTCATATTTTTGTCTGAGAGAAGTCCACTCTAGAAAATATTTTAAAGTTTTAATATAACTGTCCAAAGTTCTACAACTACATGCTTACATAAACATTATCCCAAACTGGATGTATGCAATATAAGAACATTTCAAAACCATAATTCAGTTTAAAGGACAAAAACATTTATTAAAGAACAAACGTTTTCAATTTTTATAAAAGGCCTTCATCAAGTTCTACTGGTAGAATGGAAAATTGAACAAGATTTAAAAACATTCATTGCATAAGAAGTTTGCATGCACAGGAGTATGCTAATATATTATAAATTAAAACAGAAGAAAAATAACATACACAAAAAATTTAAATAACTGTAGATAACAAAAAAGATTATGGGCAAAATCAAGTGGGACAGTAATGCATTCCATATCTAGTATGTGCTCTGAGATGGCTGCCCTATGTGGCCTGTTTCGTCAACAATATACCCTTTGATTTATTATGGACATGCATGCTTCTAAATGGATGTAAATGGTGGGTGATGCAGTAGTGGATAAGACTGCATCACCCACTATTTACATTGAGAGGATTCTCAGCCATTTTATTTCTGATCACCTTGAAACCTCCCAGTTTGTTGTTAACAGCCTTGACATGTTACTTCAGAAATTACACAATCTTAATATGGGACCACAATCTTTACAGTATTGGATTTCAAATCTATATTTCCATCACTCATGATTGAATTATGCTTTTGTGAACTACAAGAATTTCTATTTACAAATGTCAAACACCCTCACAAGTACTGTTCATCCATCTTGGAGTTGTTGCACTTGATCAGTCATTCCTTATTCTTTACTTTTGAATGAAACTGTTTATCTCCAATCCTGGGGAGACCCATATCATGGACTTTATGTGAACTGGTAGTTAGATGACTGTAGGATGACATGTTACCATCTTTTGACAACATCTTATTTTTTATTTGAGGTAGGTTGACGACATTTTGATTATTTGGTCTTGTGAACCATCTGTACGTGACTTCCTGGATGCCATTAATAACAATCCTTATGGTCTAACATTATCTCCGAAGCAAAGTAGTGATAGGCAGGTACATTTTTTTTATCTCACCAGTGCTTTAAGCAATGGAGTTCTCACTATGGACATTTTTTGTAAAACTACTTACAAACCATTCTTCATTCCACTGTGCTTACATGATCCTCTGAAGTACAAATTGGCTGCCTTCAGCACTTAGTCCACAGAGTATTCACCCACAGTTCTAACAATACTCTTAGATCAGTGTCTCTCAGTTTCTCAACGGGGGGCGATATCGCCCCCATGTGGGCATTTTTTCCTTGTTGAGGGGACAATTAGTAATAATTTATATTTTGGGGGAGGGGCAAAAAACAATTTTCTGGGCAATATAGTAAAACATTATAGTAAGAATAATTACATATTTTATTTGTTATATTGTACAATAATTAAACAAATAACATTATGCTAGTCACTAGTCTATTCAATGCAGTACGAATTTGGCATTAGCCTTGGCCCTCAGCATTGGAATTTTGAAGTGACGGGGGTGATACTACATAACGGCTTTATTGAAGGGGTGACGATTCATTAGAGGTTGAGAAACACTGCCTTAGACAAAGGGAGCTCCAACACATTTTTGTATTACTAAAATGTTTGGATATCAATGCAAACTTATCAATACATTATAAAGTATTTCAATGGGTCTACAGCAACAACCAACAAGGACACCAAGCTTTTTCAAGCTATCACATATGACAAGTGATTAAGTGGTATCTTCAAAGAGATCGGGCAGCAATCTGACATCCAAGAGATCTCTGACTTAGAACGTTGGGTAATTTGAAATTGTTACCAATTTGAAATTATCCAACGTTCTAAGTCAATGTTATAAGTGAAGCAAAAAAAGTCTGGCACTTGTTGAGTCTAGCAATATAACTCAAAAGAATGCAACAATGAACAATATTACATCATAAAGTCTGATATATTTAGTAGCTTCTGTGCTCAAGGAGTGAAGATGCTTTTGACATAATTTTGTTGTATTTAATGAGTAAGAACTTAAACCTGGCTTAACATGTGTGAGTAATTTTGTATTATAAATAAATCAGAGTGTAGCACAGAAAATTTTCAATCTTAATGTTTCTAGCTTCATCAAACATTCAAAATGTTTTCTGTACGATTATAACTTCAAAATTTAGTAAAATATATCTGCATTCAAATATGAATAATTATTTATTAAATCATAATTTTATGATTGAAAATTGAAATGTTTGAATTCCTATTATTGTCTCAAAAGTTATTTTTGACCTCCTTTGTATTATTTCCTCTTCTTTTAATTAAGTGATGATAAACTGATTCAAAATTTTAATCCAGTGGAGACCACAACTTCACATATAAGACAAAAGACAATTTTTGAGTCCATTTATGAACAATGGTTGCATCTTATGTGCTGTAAAATACAATATATCAGTTAACATCAACATCATTTCTCTTAACTCTCAGAATTAATGTTGCCTTCAGAAAGTTTAATTAGAAGACAACAAAATAATTATTAGACACAAGGGCTATGGAAGAAACTTTTAGTGGGGGATCAGCACTGACTCAAAACTGATATTAAATTAAATTTATTTAATTTTAAATTCTGAGAACTGTGCTGTTAGTAATCTTTATTATTCTTCTAATCTTATATTTTTTCCACATAGAAAACCTAAAAAAATAAATAACTTGTTTATACTGTGTGTGTGTGTTTGCGTGTACATACACACATTATTTTTGATTTTCAATTTAGGCTGCTTTGGTTTTTATCAGGGCAAAAATGGATGTGGTCTTGGTTCTGGAGCCCGAGACAAGTTTGTTGATTTCTATATTTTTTCTGGAGGTTTAAAAATTTTAGTCAGTTATCATGGGTATGAAATGGAGTTTGTTTTTTTTTATAGAGTATAGTTGTATTAAGAATTTTTGTTGTTATTTGGATTTTTTGACATTTTAAAAAATATATATATATTTTTTGGATATTATGCAAAAGATAACTGATGATTTCGATGTTTTTTTCATATTCTCAATTAGCTAAAAGTACAAAATTCACAAAAATTAATCTGAAAACAAAAATTACAGTCTTGCAACAAAAATATTGTATGTAGTTTAATATTACCATATCTATGCAGTATAATGTTGGTGAAGCCATAATTGCATAATGCTTGATAAGGACAATTGTTGGTTTATGTTAACCCTTACAGGTTGTCTCACAGGCTTATGCTAACTACAATTTACTGTATTATGATCTATAACATTATAGGTCTACTATAAATGTATATATATATAGTATATATATATAAGCTCAGTATTTAGTTTATATATACATATAAACTAAATACTGATATTATTATATATTTTAAAAGATTTTTTTAATATATTGATGCATTTTATGATATACACGTTCATTTTAATGACAGATTTAACAAAACATATCCGTATTAATTTATATTTTAATTGGCTTATGTCAGTTACAGCAATCATTCTAAGTTAGTAATTTTATTTTAAAAAACATTAAATTGCTCAGTTTGTTTTAATGAAGTTTTACAGTGAGATTATCAAATTATTTACTATACTGAAACTATCATTTTTCTTTGCTTATGAAGCAAAGTAAAATACATCAGTTGTAGCACATTTCACTCTATATTTAAAATGAAAAACTGTATATGTTATAGCTTAAATAGTTTTAATATTGACTGGAATAGATTGAAAATGTTCTTTTAAATTACATTCCTCAACGCCCGATTTAAAATCGAAATTTTCCTGAATATGATTAATAAAAAAACAGAATAGTTACATTTGGTTTTCTTTTTAACTTAAGACCGAATGAAGGCGCATCATTTTAGATTTACGTAATTTTGGAAATGTCAATTTTTATCGAATTGTTCTACTTCTGAGAAATTGTTTTCTTTTTTATTATAAAAATCAGTTTTCTAAATGTGCTTATTAGAATATATTTAAAGAATTCAAAAATTATTGTATATTATTTATAATTTTCTTTCTTTCTTATATTATTGTTAATTGTCTACTTGGACATAATATTAGAATTTAAAAGGACAGTAAGGCTTTTACAATTTCTTTCTTTCTGTTTTGTTGTGAAAATTTTAAGGTTTCCGATTTTAATTCATTTCAAACTTTTTAATAACGCTAAATATAATAGAAATTTTTATCAATTTTGCCTGGTTCAAATTATATACATATACATATACACATACACTGTATATAATTTGAATGTAATTATAATTAAAAATGGAAAATGTAATTTTAATTTGATCGAAACCTCGAAACCAGAACTACACAAGGTTAAACTTGAAACACTCGAATTTGCATGATTTCCGGGTTTATCCAACGGTGACCTTATATTATATAGATCACCTATTTTCTAATAAATTTCTTACGTAACTATGCCAGAATCAGTTTGGTTTAAATGTTTCTAAAATGACTTTAATAAATTCTTTATTTTGGTGACGTAGTTAATTTCTGGATAAACACAGTCATACAGAAATTGTTACTAAACGATTCCGTGAGTAATTTTGAAGAAATAAAATCGTCGATTTAATAGTTCTCTTTATACTTTTTTGTGTGGCTTTTTATTATATTGATGCAAAGTTTGATTTATTTTTCAATTTATGTTAATTAGTTAGTTTTTTTTATTATTTTGAATATTTGATAAGAAATAATGTATATTTAATAAAATTCTGTATTACTTAAGAACTATTGAATGTATTTATACGTAAATTAATTCAAATTAGACGACGATTTTATATAATTAACTTGATATGAACATTTCATATACCTAATCTAAATAATTTGAATAGAAGAACAAACAGTTTATTATATACATAGTACGCATATAGCAAATATCCGAGAAAAAATTAAAAATACGAGTATATTGGAAGTGATAAAAGAATGGAAGTGTTTTCAGATTATATAATTTTAAATGATAGTCATTTTTTGTACTAACGTTATAAATACAATGTGAGCATGTATATAAAAATAATGCATGTATATGGGAGAAAAATTTTATTTATATAACTACATAATCAATAATAGAAAATTATTTGTCCTGTTAATCATGAGGTAAAATTCGAAAAAAGATACAAGAAAACCAATTAATACAAGCAGCTTACAAGTATAAAATGTAGAACCTGTTTTTCTGGTTGTAGAATTTAATTTTATCAGCAGACCCAAAGCATAAGAGTCATCTTAGTTATTTGGTGATTTCTTTGTTTTACAATATATGTATATAAACGTGAATTTTATTTCGGATGATTTTTATAGGTCACTTTTCGTTAGCGAGTTCAAGGTTACGCCACTCACATGATTTATTTTTAATATACTATTTCTCTTTATGAGACTATTCTACAGAGTTTTATTTGGATTTAAAAATTTAAATTATGTATGTTGTGGATAAGTAAATTTTTCATTAGATTGAATTATATATATATAAGTTTAGAAACTATTATAATAAAATAGAATTTATACTATTTTTAAAAACGTTTGTAAAGAACTGAAAAATAGTACTATTGAATGAAAATCATAAACAGTTTTTTTTATTTTATTTTATGGATAGTATTACTGATTCTCTTTTCTCTGTATTATTAGTAAACCTGTTTTGCAATAAGAGATGTCAATGCACTTATTCCGTTTTTTTTAACTTATGACAATGATCCTGAAATAATACATTTACTTTAAAATTTTATAATTTTATGAAAATATACAATATAAACAAATTTTATTATTATTATTATTATTATTATTATTTAATCAACGATAGCTAATGAATTTAATTTTTAGAAAATTTTTCGTTCTTAGTCGCATGTACAGTACAGTACGCTTTTCATACAGACGTAATTTGGTTGATTTATATCAATTAATATAAATCTTTTTAAATTTAGGAATAGCTCGAAAAATATTTCCTTTACATTAAAGGAAATTTTCGTAATTTAGAAATTAACTTTCTTAATTTGTTGAGGTTTTATTTTTCTGACTAATTTTTTTTTCTTTTCATTTGTTGCTTTGTATATTTGCGAAGTGGCCGGTTTGGAAACATTAAAAATAATAAAGATTATATTTATATTTAATATAAAAATTTTTGTTACTTTAATGAATAGCCTAATGAAATCATAAAATTAATTATTATGAGAGTTTGTATTTTAAATTTTAGTACTGGAAACAAGTGTTATAAAAGACTTAATTCCCTAGAATATTTTTATCTATAAATTTAGTTTAAAATTCATATGAATTGATATCTTTTATTTTCTAATAATCATTAACGGAAGATTTAGTCAATTGCAGCTGAATATTTTTTGTTCATAAAAACAGAAAGTAATTTTTTCCTTGTGCATTATTATTTGTATGTTTCGTAAATTTTTAAATTTCCTGTTATGTAAGTTCGATATGATTGCTTTTCTATAAATTTTCATGTTTAAATCTAGAAATTCAAAGATATTTATAAGTCTGTATATTGTATAAATATTTACATACTTTTAAATGCAATTTATAGACGGAAAAATGTATTTTCACTTAAATATTAAATGTAATTTCGTTTAGTAGCATCTGTATTTGCAGACAAAATATCAAACAGATTACCGGCTATAAAACTGTTTAATGAAACGTCATCTGTTGTAATTATTTCATTGCTAGAAGTTTTATCATATGATAAAAATTTAACAGAGCTATTGTGTCCCGATAAATTCCTATTATTTGTACTATCGTTTTCTAAAAATAACTTAAATGAACTGGTTTAGTATAAATTATTTTAATGCGTTATAAATATCAAAATTCTTAAGTTATATATTTTTATACATAAGCTAAATTAACATGACAAACTTTAGCGAAACTGCACAAATTGTGTATTCGATTTAGATCGCGTTTTAGATATAATCTCTATTAAATCTCGATAAACTAGAAATTCTATAGCTAAATTGTTTTAAATTTGATGGTGGATTTCTGTAGAAAACTCGACATCAAATGAGACCGGTCCTATCGATTAAACGAATCTGGTCAATGCACAAGAAATTTACTCTGTTAGAATTTGAGACGGTTGTGGAAGTAACAGTGGTACAGGTAAGATATATCTTATCCTGTATATCATGGTCAGGTTCGATTGCCCAGAATTTATAGCAAACCATTTCCGCATTTTATTTGGCAATGAATTTTAATTACTCGTTTAAAATTAATCCTATTATTTATTACCGAAAGAAAGTTTATGATTTTTTACGTTTAATAAAATTAAAAAGTAAGACGATTTTGTATTAGTGTCTATTATAGTCTAAGTGATGCTCCTCTGTAGACGATTATTTACGTTGAGTTTTTACATTTAGTTTTGTGTTCTCGAAATGCAGTAAATTGAAAATCAAAACGAATTATTTGTCGTCATCCTTAAGTGGTGAAGATGAAAGAAAACATGGTTAGAACGAGACATTATGCATTGTTCGTTATCTTTACGTTCCACTGATATTATAAAATGCTGTCTGTCTTTAATTGTCTTGTTTAAATAGATGGACACGTATACCATTTCAGACGCTTAGGTCAGTGACATATTATATTTTACGCTATATTTATTGAAGTTGCAAAAGATAGAATATAAACTTTTTATGCAAATTCTATCGATACGCTTCATAGCTCCATTTGCTGGCTAGTATAATTCTGCTAGTATTATATGTATTGATTAGTCTCTAACACCGTCATCGCCCGTCCCTCTAACAGGAACATGTTAGTCTGAAATAAATGGAAATAACATTCGTTTTCAGATATGATGATTTCTATTTACAAGTTATTTTTGTTTAGTTTTTAGCATGTTTTATTATTTTTTGTGTTAATAACACCATGATTTAGAATTGTCTTCCCATTTTTATGAAATGCATTCGAAAATGCAACATATGCTATTGATTGATTATTGATAGACTCTCGGATTTAGCATATTTTGTTTGTAGATCTTGATTAAATCCATATTTGTGCATATTTTTATCTGCGGTGCTTAAATCGAAACTGAGACGTCGGTCATTGAAATACGATAATGTTTTACAAATAGATAGAACACACATTTCTAAGAAGTATTCTGTAAAGCATTGATAATTTTGTCGATTGATTTGCAAGCAGAATTTAAGATTATAGATGTGTATTATTTTTAATTGTATTTACATAGTTTATACGATAAGTAAATTTATTAAATTTCATTGTTTTTGTTAAATTAGAATATTTAAAGCTGTGAGTCATTGTTTTTTCTACCTGAAAATGAAATTCATAAATAAATTTACTATAATGTTTTTCATTTGTTTAGTGGACACTATTTAATTTGTTATAAATTGTATTAGTGTTATAAAACTTAAACTTTTTATTGACTTCGAGTTTAATATTAAATCAGAATAAATTTGAGGGGGTTTTTTTGACTGTACGAAAATTCTATAAAAGTACGGTATAAGCTTTGAAGTCGATACTTGATTTTTATGTTTACCGGAAGGATAGAAGCATTCGAGTCAGCAAGATTTAAATCTTTGAATGACAGGCTAATGTTGGCTTCAAAACAACTAAGAATTCAAAATACTCGTATTTTTGAAATTGTTATGAGTAAATAATTTAACATTGAATTATGTAATTTCAATTTTAACTTCTATTTTTATCTGTGAATTGAACTGTTGTAAAATTGTTTACGTAAGAAATTACGTTGCGTGAATCATTCACTTAATGCTTTACAGTTTAGTAAGATAATTTTGAATGTATATTTAACATTTTACTAAATCTAATAGTTCAGAAAATAGGCATTTATGGAAAAGGTTTTCGTGAGATCGTAAGAGCTTTTTTCTTCTGTCTTTTATCTACATCATTGATTCTCTGTATTGATATAAATGAATGCGCACCACAAATATCGTTGATCAATGCAAAATTCAGACTACTTTTTAAACTAACATAATGGATTTATATAAACTTTAAAGTTGTAACTATATTATTATTAACGAATACGTTTAATTACACAATTAACTCCTTGTCATAAAATTATTTTAATTTAAATTATATTCAACGATTTAAAGAAAACAGCGAGAAGATATTGACTAAAATTAAATTTTAATATGTCTGATTTATTAGTAGAATAGGAAAATGAGATTTAAATTTTTTACATTCAAAGAAATTTCTTGGCTTAACTCCAAAATTTTATCGAATTTATTTCAAAAATTTCACAGATTTTTTATAATTAAACATTTGATAAATTATTTGATATTTTTAACAAACATCATATTGTTAATTACTTTTAATGATACGTTAAATAATCAACAATGACAGCGTATATATTTTAAATAGTTATTAAAATAAAATGTTCATATTTAAGTAAATTAAATTATTTAGTAACTCTCAACTTTTAATTTTTCGTTGAGAATATTTGGTCTGTCATTTTATTATTATTATCTGGGGAGAACTGAGTTTCAAACGACACAATTGGATTGGTTTAAGGCAGTTTATATTTAAAGAATATTTTGTATGAAAAATTTAATGTGTGTTTTTTTTTTATTTATTTCTGCAAATCATATTACACGTCGCAGAAATTTCAAAGAAAATCGTTAAAAAATGTTAAGTTACTATAAAGTGAAATTATTATTTTGATAATTTATGTCAAAATAAAATGTAAATAATAAAGTTATTTTAACCTTTTGATACAGAAATTTATATTGAATAATTTTTTAAACTCCAGTTATACACGCATGTCGAAATTCACAGGACTATCGTTATTTTATAAAAATGTCGGCTAACGTTTTGTTTTAATTTCCAAATACTGTAATGAATTATTAATAATTAATGTTAAATTAAGACTAATTCTAAATTTAAAAGATATATAAAATTTATAATGACGTTAATAGGTTTGAATTATTATATATTTTTTGTTAATGTTAAGACAGATTTCAAAATTTATTATAAAAAGTATTTAGATGCTCAACATATACATAATGGATGTCTTTTTCGAAGTAAATAAATAATAATTATTATTATTTTTAAGCTGATTCTTTAAATTGTTGATATTCACGTATTGCTAGGCAAGCATTTTTTTTAAAGGTTATAATCGTAATTTTCAAGATAACTACTCGCACAGAATGTATAAAAGTAAAACAATGTTCTTCATAGAATAAGAAATATGTTTTCTTTTTGACTTCATTCAGCAAATTTATTTTTGAATAAAATATGCGGGTTGTGTTATTTCAAACTTCATACATCTTAGTTTTATTAGGTATTCTATAAAATTTTAAAAATAGTTATGCACCTTATCTATTTGTGTATTATTTAAGATAAGTAAATGATTATAGGAAATCCTCGTTAATTAGGACTTGGGCAGTTCGAAATCCTGTTCGTAACTGTACTTTTGTCCCGACCGGGAGTTATATAGAAATTTACATGTTAAGTAATTCGGTTAGTTCGAAATACGGCTACTTCGAAATTCAAAGTGAAAATTCTGTCCGAATTGTGATATACATATGTTAACTCTTTCGTTTAGATCAAAGTGTCACCATACTATAAGAGAACAACAGACAAAAACAACTCTAATTTGTCTAATAAAGACACATTTTCTGTGTCATCTTACATATGGACTACCCATTTTTCTCTTATCTCATAAAATGCGGCTGGGTTTCGGGATTGCAAGATTGGACTACAAGTAGCTGATTGAGATATTTGTAGGGCTCTAGGCTAGTACATTTGGGTCATTGCAGTTTATGTATATTATTATTATTAATTATAAATTAACGAAAATTTATTATTATTTGTTTAATAAATTACATCAGCTACATTGCAGAATGCCATACCATTTTATGATTTTTGCAGCGAAGTATTCAACTCCTATAAAAATTTGAGCATTAATTTAATGCATAATAATTTTTAGCAAAAGTTGTGCTTTTTTTTTAATCTTAGTATATTTATTTTTAAACAGATTTCGAATTATAATTTTTTGGCTTATTAATAAAAATTTATGTTTTAAACAAAGTAAATTTTTAAAAATAATATATAATAGAAACCGCTATCAGTAAAAAATTAAATGTTTGAAGTTGATACATATAGAATTATAAACAAATTTTTATGTTCGCATTTTACTAAATTTTCTTTCCAATTAGAATTTTAGTTAACGTAATTTAAAAGGTTATTATTAAAAAAAATTAATAAGCAGTTGAAAAAGAGAGGAAATGAAAATAAGATATAACGTGTATGTCAAATATATTTTTAGATTTAAAATATATAAATTCTTAATTCGAATAAAAATATAAAAAGATTTTTAGAGTATAAGAATTTATTTGCACGATTTCTAAGACTTGAAGCAAAATTTTATTATCGGCAGAAAAAAATTCTAAATAAGTATGCACATTTAAATGCATTTTGAGTATAAAAATAATCATTGTTAAATACAAAATTTAAGCCCGTTCAGTGAGTGAGTGTTTAGAATTTTTACGAAAATATGAATAGATACCATAATTTTAATGAATCTATTTTAGTAATTTATTTTAGTTAGATTAATTTTAGTAACACGATTTACATTCTAGAAACTCATATCGAAAAATTTATCATGGTTTTCATTCTAAAATTATTCAAATTAAGTAATTTATTTAAATACATATTTTTAAGTAATCAAAATATCTATAATACAAACATAATTTAATAGAAAATATTATATTGATAGCTGTAAAGCACAGTCGATTTAATTTAAGTTTCCATTATATAAGAAAAACATTAACAAATAAATATGTCAAATAATCATTAAAATGTTCAGATTTTAGCAAATATGAATATGCGTTTTTTAAATAAAAGTCTTAATCGAAACTGTAAAAAGGACTGCCTTAAATATTTTTGTTGAAAAATTTTAAGTTGAAGTGAATCAATGTTTAATTAGTTTGTTTTAGATTCCGTTTTCTGATAAGAGATCGGTTAATAAATTTAAGGATTAACAAGTTAATAAATAAGATTTACAAATTTAGTATGATATAACTAGGCATTTTTACATTAAATAATGAAACGTGTTTAGATTTAATAATTAAATATTTCCGTGTTTAATTATGAAGTAACTAAATCTTTTCGGTTATTATCGTAACTGACAACATATTTATTTCATTATACAGTTTTTCTGTAAAACTGGTTTCTTTCGATTTTTTTATTAGTTTAATTAAAAATATGTAAAGATAGAAAATTGACCTAAATGGTAACTATTTTAGATACATTCATAAAGTTGATTTCAAAATTAAAAAAATAAATAAGTGTTCAAATTTCTGTATGAGTCCAATATCCTTATTTTAGTCTGGATGGGGATTTAATTATATTAATTCTCAGGTTCAGCCTTTGATCATTAATAGGCTATATTATAATTCATTTTAAGTAAACAGTTATATAATATAAAATTTGGCTGTCCTTTAAATTTTTTTCTAGTTTTACGTTTAATTATTTTAGCATTTTGAACCAGTTTTTTTAAAAGATACAGTTGCTGAAAATAAAATTTGATATATGAATAAGTTACGTTATATAAATTTTTCCGAAATCCTTAAATTGGAAGTATCTGGAATTAATGATTTATTTAATAATAATAATAATCGAAAATGAGTTTCGAAAAACTTCAAATTATTTAACGTAAATCAAAAATTTTTCCATTTCACTTTTTTGAGTTTTTTTATTTACAAAAATGCGTAATAATTATGTAATATCATCTGCAATATTAAATAGAAGATTTAATTTTGCATATTTTAACGTCTAGTATATGATTAATTTTTCTTATTTAAATATATTTTCAAGTAAAAGATAAATTTGTTTATTTTTGGTCTTTCTAGACTAAAATGCATTCATTAAGCAACAAAACAAAAAAAAATCGTTTGTTTAATGAAAACTAGTATGAAGCTGGCTAGTGTTATAGCATTTCTTGTAACATCTGGATTTAACTTAGGTTACGTCTAAAATAGCTTTGATTTAGTTATCATGTTTCAGTAGACGAACAGAATAAGTTGTATTGTGTTGATTGAGAACATATAAAGTTTTTTAAAATAATTCATTATTACAATAATTTATTTGGTAATTTTATAAATGGAATATTTGGTAAAGGGATATCTGATATTACTCACGTATTGTGTAATACAGTTGCATAGTTTTTAGACCTATGTTTCTTTAAAGTGTTTATTATCTTAAATTTGTTTAAAGCTTTGTTGCACGTTATTCGTTATTATTATTTTTTTATTTTTTAAAGATATATTTTATTTTTCATGAATTCTACTATTTTGAAAACAGGAGACAACATTTTTTTCTAGAGAACATTTTACTTTAAAAATTTTCAGATATTTAAACCACGGAGAACAAATGATTAAATAGAATTTAGCGTAGTTGTTTGTATTATATAAATTTACTTTTGAATTTTTATTTCTATCAAAATCTTAAACATTTTTGAAAATTGAAAGAAAAATTAGAAAATTATATAAAAAATTTTTTGAAGATCTTTTTGTTGTGTTGAATAAAATAATAATTAAACGAAGATGTATTGAATAAAAATATTTTAACGATGTACTGTGTTTAAATAATTGGGATAAAAATTATTAACTCATTTCGATTTCTGCGCATTTTTTATACGATTTTGAATTTTCTGTTGCGATATTGTATGTAGTTTTCTTATAGTTTTCGTGTATATATATATACACATAGATACAAACATACATACAAAAACATACAATACATATGTGTAACTTACATACAACTACATACATACATACATACATACATACATGTATATGGATGCTTTAGACCTCATTATTTTTATCTTTTTTATTATTTATTTACAAAAAGTGTTGTAGAAGTAATATTTAAACGAGTTGTTATTTTACATTGATGTTAGTAATAAAAAATACATTTAATGTTTTAATAAGATTTCAAAGTATTGTGAAATCAATATTTAATATTAGAAGTTTTATGAAATATGTTAACAATTTAAATGTTGTATTGCCTACTTAGAACGACATTCCCAGAATATTTATTATTATATTATTTTTACAAAATTGTTAGAAATCGAATAGAAAGGAAATAGAAATTTAATTTATTCTCAGCAATATAGTTTAAAACATTTTGCACTAATAGTTCGAAATCTTTGATCATTCTTTTTGTCTGAAGTTTGCACACAACTTTATAAGATTGGCAGAAGAAAATGATAATTTTAATTAAATTAATTAATAATTAAATAGCCTAAGGCTCTGTTTTTATATAATTGTTGTATATTCAAGCTTTTATAAGTTGATTAATTTTTTCATGATAAAATAATTCGCATTAATAACAATTTTTGATTTGATTTGAAGTTTAATTTTTACATATCGGGAAATGTACTGAGATTCATGAACATTTTTGTTACAGTAGAATCCGATTAACCAAGGTTCTGAGGCGAACCTGTAAGCGAATACACTACTTTTCTTACACTTAATTCATAAAAGGAAGTTCAAAATAGTAACGTGTATTACAGAATAATATGTTACTTTATATTATTTAACTTCAATGTGAGCAAACCTTATTACAATGTTTATAATACATATTTTTATTTTTAAAAGTATTGTATGTATTATCTGTATAGTAAATGATATAAAAATTGTTGTTGTTAATTATGATCAAATTTACAAAGATATAAAAAGAGGCTTAAAAGTGATATGCCGTATTGCCATATAAATCTTTTTATATTCGTAATTTTTAATTTGAAATTGCTGTGGCAGTTTGTTTACCAAGGCTACATTGGTCCACATTACCTCAGATAATCGGGGCTCTACTATATTTTAGTTGGAATTTTTATTTCAAAAGCTGAGAAACATTTTTTAAGATCGTCTCAAAATACGAAAGTTTCCATTTATATTTTTATACGGTACTTTCTTGAGAGGAATTGGTCGAAACCTTAATAAATTGTAGCTTATGAAATTCCATTTTGTTGACATTTTTGTATTTTTACTTAAAGCAAAAAAATGACGCACAAATTATGATAGCATGATAAAGCTTTTTATCATAAGTTTAAACATTAAAAGTTTATAATTAAAATAAGATTTTAGGGGCTAGTAATTGAAATTACTTCTTACCAGTAAATTAAAAATTGATTGCTATTATAGAAAGTGGAAATATAACGATGATAAAATCTTATAAAAGTTAAATTTGTTTTTTGAAACATTTATCAGATGTCTTTATTAAGATGTAGGCTAATTAATTCGATTTAAAATTTAAATCTTATCGACAAAGTATAATGTAAGTTGAAATCAAAAGTATGTAACTTCTATTTTAAAAATAAAACATTTATACTATATGAAAAAGAGTTTTACTAATGTAGTTAGTTTTTAGATCTTAGTCGTAAATTCAAAGTTTTTTAACTTTTTAAAAATTTGGCTGTGTTTTGAACACAGCTAAAATTTTTAAAAGTTAAAAGAACTTGGAGACCATATTGACGTTTTAGTTTATCGAGATACTTGAAATATCTCAATTGTGGAAAATTTCTGTTCAATACTTATAAGACAGTCCAGTCTTATGGCAAACTCCCAAATATAAGCAAAACAAATGTTAGAATATTGAACGTTGGAGTAAAAATCTTAAAAAACCCAACATATTTCGTTTGTGTCAGTTATTAGCCTTATCAAACTGGTAAAATATACCTTATATGTTTTTGCCTTTATATCTTAACTTTAGTGTTCTTATGCTTTAACAATTTTATATAAATTTTTTTATTTATAATGATTCGAATTTATACTTTTATAAGATTTTTGTTATGATTTTCGCTTTGTAAAAATTTGAATATGATATTTTTTTTTCGTATATTTTTATATTGGCATGACAAAAATATATTTTGACTGCAAACAAGATTTTAAACTTTTAATGTTTTTACTTTCTTGATATTGATCCAGAAGAAAGTTTTTCGAAATTTGTCAAAAGTTCTAGAACGTTTTCTCATTGTATCACATCGCACATTGCAGCAGCATCGCAAAATAATTTTTTAACCATTTATTCCGATGTATTTGGTGAAAATGATCTTAACCAATTTATTTTTATTTATTTATTTATTTTTTGTTACGAGTATGCTACTTTTAATTACTAGTCATTGTTTATATTTCTATATATGTTTTTCTTCTTGATTGGAAAATTTTATAGTACAGTACACTGAGTCCATATCCAAGTTTTGCGGTATTAATACTTTCTCTGAAACAATATTTGTTAACCTTTTTAAATTTTTTGACAATATATTGCGATAACAGATACCAAAATAACATACTGAGACATTTTTTAAGAACTGTTTCTAAAAAGTTTTTACTGGGAATACTAAATACAGATTTGGTTTATTTGATTAAATACTTTTAGAATACTCATTACCTCATTTATAGATTGTTGTTTTGAAAGATGGGAATGTATCAAATGAGGCAAAATAAATATTTTTTAATTTTAAAATTCAACAGAAATACTCAAATTTTATCAGTTGTGATTAATACCAGAATTAAAAAAATAGTAAAAAAATTAAAAGTTTCGTCATTATTTAATAATTAAAAAGTGAATGATGTTTTAAAAAGATTAAAGAATTTGTGTCACAATGTTTTGTGTTTATTATTTCCGTTCTGAATATGAATAAATATATAGATACGAATAATAGAAATACTAGAGTTAAATTTATGTTAAAATCTATAGAAAGTCGCGTTAGGAATTTTGAGAGTTGTTGTTTTAAAAAGTTTGATTTATCAGTTACGTAATTTTGTAGTAATCTTATCTAAAATATTATGACAATTATTATGTGATAAAATCCCAATAAATACAAACCATTGCTTATTGCTTATCCTAAGCGTGATAAATATACTGTATATGGATCATAAACTGTGTCTGATATAGCCTATATTATATACAATTAATATTCTTCATTTTATTTTTAAATAACAATTTTTAATGAATCATAAGTTTATTAATAATGTGATAAACAAAAGTAATTATTAAAAAGCCTCACTTCAGCAAATAAAAACTTTTACAAAAGTAAGTTTTTATTAGCTGAATTTCAGAGATTTTTGAATGTTTTATATAAATTTCTGAAGAGAAACGTTTAATTTTATCGAAAATGCTGCTATAAGATCTATTTACAATCTCAACTATTACATATATAAAGATAAATAGATTCGAAGTATATTTCTTAATTTTAAATTCAGTTTTCTATTTGCTTCATTTATCGTTGTAGAAAAATATTCTATGGATTTTTAAGTTTTATTTCTTATCGATATTTTTTATACAAGTACTGTACAATACCTAGTTTATATATGTATAAACTATTACTATAATGATTTTTTGTTATTTATTTTGTTTCACGAGTTTACAGATTACTTTGTAATCAAGTAATTATAAGGTAACATGTAGTTTTAAATATTTATTTACGTAACGTCTTATTCATATCGATTAAATAATTTAAAATATTGCTGAAATATTTTACTTTTGTTTATATTACTAAAATTCNAACGTCATCTGTTGTAATTATTTCATTGCTAGAAGTTTTATCATATGATAAAAATTTAACAAAGCTATTGTGTCCCGATAAATTCCTATTATTTGTACTATCGTTTTCTAAAAATAACTTAAATGAACTGGTTTAGTATAAATTATTTTAATGCGTTATAAATATCAAAATTCTTAAGTTATATATTTTTATACATAAGCTAAATTAACATGACAAACTTTAGCGAAACTGCACAAATTGTGTATTCGATTTAGATCGCGTTTTAGATATAATCTCTATTAAATCTCGATAAACTAGAAATTCTATAGCTAAATTGTTTTAAATTTGATGGTGGATTTCTGTAGAAAACTCGACATCAAATGAGACCGGTCCTATCGATTAAACGAATCTGGTCAATGCACAAGAAATTTACTCTGTTAGAATTTGAGACGGTTGTGGAAGTAACAGTGGTACAGGTAAGATATATCTTATCCTGTATATCATGGTCAGGTTCGATTGCCCAGAATTTATAGCAAACCATTTCCGCATTTTATTTGGCAATGAATTTTAATTACTCGTTTAAAATTAATCCTATTATTTATTACCGAAAGAAAGTTTATGATTTTTTACGTTTAATAAAATTAAAAAGTAAGACGATTTTGTATTAGTGTCTATTATAGTCTAAGTGATGCTCCTCTGTAGACGATTATTTACGTTGAGTTTTTACATTTAGTTTTGTGTTCTCGAAATGCAGTAAATTGAAAATCAAAACGAATTATTTGTCGTCATCCTTAAGTGGTGAAGATGAAAGAAAACATGGTTAGAACGAGACATTATGCATTGTTCGTTATCTTTACGTTCCACTGATATTATAAAATGCTGTCTGTCTTTAATTGTCTTGTTTAAATAGATGGACACGTATACCATTTCAGACGCTTAGGTCAGTGACATATTATATTTTACGCTATATTTATTGAAGTTGCAAAAGATAGAATATAAACTTTTTATGCAAATTCTATCGATACGCTTCATAGCTCCATTTGCTGGCTAGTATAATTCTGCTAGTATTATATGTATTGATTAGTCTCTAACACCGTCATCGCCCGTCCCTCTAACAGGAACATGTTAGTCTGAAATAAATGGAAATAACATTCGTTTTCAGATATGATGATTTCTATTTACAAGTTATTTTTGTTTAGTTTTTAGCATGTTTTATTATTTTTTGTGTTAATAACACCATGATTTAGAATTGTCTTCCCATTTTTATGAAATGCATTCGAAAATGCAACATATGCTATTGATTGATTATTGATAGACTCTCGGATTTAGCATATTTTGTTTGTAGATCTTGATTAAATCCATATTTGTGCATATTTTTATCTGCGGTGCTTAAATCGAAACTGAGACGTCGGTCATTGAAATACGATAATGTTTTACAAATAGATAGAACACACATTTCTAAGAAGTATTCTGTAAAGCATTGATAATTTTGTCGATTGATTTGCAAGCAGAATTTAAGATTATAGATGTGTATTATTTTTAATTGTATTTACATAGTTTATACGATAAGTAAATTTATTAAATTTCATTGTTTTTGTTAAATTAGAATATTTAAAGCTGTGAGTCATTGTTTTTTCTACCTGAAAATGAAATTCATAAATAAATTTACTATAATGTTTTTCATTTGTTTAGTGGACACTATTTAATTTGTTATAAATTGTATTAGTGTTATAAAACTTAAACTTTTTATTGACTTCGAGTTTAATATTAAATCAGAATAAATTTGAGGGGGTTTTTTTGACTGTACGAAAATTCTATAAAAGTACGGTATAAGCTTTGAAGTCGATACTTGATTTTTATGTTTACCGGAAGGATAGAAGCATTCGAGTCAGCAAGATTTAAATCTTTGAATGACAGGCTAATGTTGGCTTCAAAACAACTAAGAATTCAAAATACTCGTATTTTTGAAATTGTTATGAGTAAATAATTTAACATTGAATTATGTAATTTCAATTTTAACTTCTATTTTTATCTGTGAATTGAACTGTTGTAAAATTGTTTACGTAAGAAATTACGTTGCGTGAATCATTCACTTAATGCTTTACAGTTTAGTAAGATAATTTTGAATGTATATTTAACATTTTACTAAATCTAATAGTTCAGAAAATAGGCATTTATGGAAAAGGTTTTCGTGAGATCGTAAGAGCTTTTTTCTTCTGTCTTTTATCTACATCATTGATTCTCTGTATTGATATAAATGAATGCGCACCACAAATATCGTTGATCAATGCAAAATTCAGACTACTTTTTAAACTAACATAATGGATTTATATAAACTTTAAAGTTGTAACTATATTATTATTAACGAATACGTTTAATTACACAATTAACTCCTTGTCATAAAATTATTTTAATTTAAATTATATTCAACGATTTAAAGAAAACAGCGAGAAGATATTGACTAAAATTAAATTTTAATATGTCTGATTTATTAGTAGAATAGGAAAATGAGATTTAAATTTTTTACATTCAAAGAAATTTCTTGGCTTAACTCCAAAATTTTATCGAATTTATTTCAAAAATTTCACAGATTTTTTATAATTAAACATTTGATAAATTATTTGATATTTTTAACAAACATCATATTGTTAATTACTTTTAATGATACGTTAAATAATCAACAATGACAGCGTATATATTTTAAATAGTTATTAAAATAAAATGTTCATATTTAAGTAAATTAAATTATTTAGTAACTCTCAACTTTTAATTTTTCGTTGAGAATATTTGGTCTGTCATTTTATTATTATTATCTGGGGAGAACTGAGTTTCAAACGACACAATTGGATTGGTTTAAGGCAGTTTATATTTAAAGAATATTTTGTATGAAAAATTTAATGTGTGTTTTTTTTTTATTTATTTCTGCAAATCATATTACACGTCGCAGAAATTTCAAAGAAAATCGTTAAAAAATGTTAAGTTACTATAAAGTGAAATTATTATTTTGATAATTTATGTCAAAATAAAATGTAAATAATAAAGTTATTTTAACCTTTTGATACAGAAATTTATATTGAATAATTTTTTAAACTCCAGTTATACACGCATGTCGAAATTCACAGGACTATCGTTATTTTATAAAAATGTCGGCTAACGTTTTGTTTTAATTTCCAAATACTGTAATGAATTATTAATAATTAATGTTAAATTAAGACTAATTCTAAATTTAAAAGATATATAAAATTTATAATGACGTTAATAGGTTTGAATTATTATATATTTTTTGTTAATGTTAAGACAGATTTCAAAATTTATTATAAAAAGTATTTAGATGCTCAACATATACATAATGGATGTCTTTTTCGAAGTAAATAAATAATAATTATTATTATTTTTAAGCTGATTCTTTAAATTGTTGATATTCACGTATTGCTAGGCAAGCATTTTTTTTAAAGGTTATAATCGTAATTTTCAAGATAACTACTCGCACAGAATGTATAAAAGTAAAACAATGTTCTTCATAGAATAAGAAATATGTTTTCTTTTTGACTTCATTCAGCAAATTTATTTTTGAATAAAATATGCGGGTTGTGTTATTTCAAACTTCATACATCTTAGTTTTATTAGGTATTCTATAAAATTTTAAAAATAGTTATGCACCTTATCTATTTGTGTATTATTTAAGATAAGTAAATGATTATAGGAAATCCTCGTTAATTAGGACTTGGGCAGTTCGAAATCCTGTTCGTAACTGTACTTTTGTCCCGACCGGGAGTTATATAGAAATTTACATGTTAAGTAATTCGGTTAGTTCGAAATACGGCTACTTCGAAATTCAAAGTGAAAATTCTGTCCGAATTGTGATATACATATGTTAACTCTTTCGTTTAGATCAAAGTGTCACCATACTATAAGAGAACAACAGACAAAAACAACTCTAATTTGTCTAATAAAGACACATTTTCTGTGTCATCTTACATATGGACTACCCATTTTTCTCTTATCTCATAAAATGCGGCTGGGTTTCGGGATTGCAAGATTGGACTACAAGTAGCTGATTGAGATATTTGTAGGGCTCTAGGCTAGTACATTTGGGTCATTGCAGTTTATGTATATTATTATTATTAATTATAAATTAACGAAAATTTATTATTATTTGTTTAATAAATTACATCAGCTACATTGCAGAATGCCATACCATTTTATGATTTTTGCAGCGAAGTATTCAACTCCTATAAAAATTTGAGCATTAATTTAATGCATAATAATTTTTAGCAAAAGTTGTGCTTTTTTTTTAATCTTAGTATATTTATTTTTAAACAGATTTCGAATTATAATTTTTTGGCTTATTAATAAAAATTTATGTTTTAAACAAAGTAAATTTTTAAAAATAATATATAATAGAAACCGCTATCAGTAAAAAATTAAATGTTTGAAGTTGATACATATAGAATTATAAACAAATTTTTATGTTCGCATTTTACTAAATTTTCTTTCCAATTAGAATTTTAGTTAACGTAATTTAAAAGGTTATTATTAAAAAAAATTAATAAGCAGTTGAAAAAGAGAGGAAATGAAAATAAGATATAACGTGTATGTCAAATATATTTTTAGATTTAAAATATATAAATTCTTAATTCGAATAAAAATATAAAAAGATTTTTAGAGTATAAGAATTTATTTGCACGATTTCTAAGACTTGAAGCAAAATTTTATTATCGGCAGAAAAAAATTCTAAATAAGTATGCACATTTAAATGCATTTTGAGTATAAAAATAATCATTGTTAAATACAAAATTTAAGCCCGTTCAGTGAGTGAGTGTTTAGAATTTTTACGAAAATATGAATAGATACCATAATTTTAATGAATCTATTTTAGTAATTTATTTTAGTTAGATTAATTTTAGTAACACGATTTACATTCTAGAAACTCATATCGAAAAATTTATCATGGTTTTCATTCTAAAATTATTCAAATTAAGTAATTTATTTAAATACATATTTTTAAGTAATCAAAATATCTATAATACAAACATAATTTAATAGAAAATATTATATTGATAGCTGTAAAGCACAGTCGATTTAATTTAAGTTTCCATTATATAAGAAAAACATTAACAAATAAATATGTCAAATAATCATTAAAATGTTCAGATTTTAGCAAATATGAATATGCGTTTTTTAAATAAAAGTCTTAATCGAAACTGTAAAAAGGACTGCCTTAAATATTTTTGTTGAAAAATTTTAAGTTGAAGTGAATCAATGTTTAATTAGTTTGTTTTAGATTCCGTTTTCTGATAAGAGATCGGTTAATAAATTTAAGGATTAACAAGTTAATAAATAAGATTTACAAATTTAGTATGATATAACTAGGCATTTTTACATTAAATAATGAAACGTGTTTAGATTTAATAATTAAATATTTCCGTGTTTAATTATGAAGTAACTAAATCTTTTCGGTTATTATCGTAACTGACAACATATTTATTTCATTATACAGTTTTTCTGTAAAACTGGTTTCTTTCGATTTTTTTATTAGTTTAATTAAAAATATGTAAAGATAGAAAATTGACCTAAATGGTAACTATTTTAGATACATTCATAAAGTTGATTTCAAAATTAAAAAAATAAATAAGTGTTCAAATTTCTGTATGAGTCCAATATCCTTATTTTAGTCTGGATGGGGATTTAATTATATTAATTCTCAGGTTCAGCCTTTGATCATTAATAGGCTATATTATAATTCATTTTAAGTAAACAGTTATATAATATAAAATTTGGCTGTCCTTTAAATTTTTTTCTAGTTTTACGTTTAATTATTTTAGCATTTTGAACCAGTTTTTTTAAAAGATACAGTTGCTGAAAATAAAATTTNAAATTTAGTATGATATAACTAGGCATTTTTACATTAAATAATGAAACGTGTTTAGATTTAATAATTAAATATTTCCGTGTTTAATTATGAAGTAACTAAATCTTTTCGGTTATTATCGTAACTGACAACATATTTATTTCATTATACAGTTTTTCTGTAAAACTGGTTTCTTTCGATTTTTTTATTAGTTTAATTTAAAATTAATAATTATTTAAAAAATGGTTAAACAGTATTATGTTTAGACAGTTTTTAAATAAATAATCATAAAATAGCACCCAGTTCTTTGCTATTTCCTATCAAACGAAGAGATTGAGCAAGAATGTAAACTTAAACTGGATACAATTCAATCCGTTGGAGGAGGATTGCGTTCGATATCCAGTGTTACCCTTGCAGTTGTCTAAATGTACAGAATGGCTACATCTCGCCAGTTTTTCAATAGTATCGATCTCTCCTAAACTATAATGAAGAGTCAGGTGAATTTGCCGTACATTCCTACAACAATCGGATGTTAGTATAAACTGTAGTGAATAGGAAATTGTATTCTTAAGTTTTTATTTACTTTCTAAGCAACATTTCAATGATTTGCGATTAGTTTTGTGTAGATCATAACTAGGACAGTTCGATAAATTCAACCATTTTGAAACGACTAGATTTTTTTTTTGTCGAAACATCATTAAGGTTTTTTTTTTTAGCAGTAAGGGAGTTTATACCGGCTTTTTAAAAATTGAATTTGACGCATTTTTAATTTTCGAAATAAAATATTGCATATAATAAATTTTTGTTTATAAATAAATTGTTTTATTTGGAGTAATGAATCTTACCACGATAACTTTTTTCTTGTATGGGTTCAGTCAATACTTAAATTAACTTAAATATAAACTTATATGCTTATAAGCAAGCGGGTTATAGGAACAAATTGGGAAAGATTTAGAATAGAAAGAATCATTTAAATGATTGAAATTCGATGTTTGCATCACGCACTTAATACACGAACCAGTTTCTATCGGCCAACGAACTCCAGCCATCTGGTGTTGTACTTTCTTCGTCTTTAAAACGTCCGGTCCCATGAATACTGACTAAACCAGGTGCTTTCTTTACTACAAGTTCTACTTTTACAAATTCCGATAGTCTTTCGAATGCGGAAAAACCGAAGGGTAATTGATCGAGTATAATTAAGGAGTTAACGAAGTTTTACATTTCTTTGGAATGGATATTATTTATCGGATACATGAAATTTATACAATAATTGAATGAGATATGTAAAATATACTGTAATTAAATTGTAATCAATTTTTAGTTTCAGTTAGTATTTACTTTATTTTTTTGTTGTATGCTATTACTGCCGATCGATGGATGCGGGAGACGGCGACATTGTCAATTTGATTAAGTTAGCACAAAAGGAAAGTGAGTCTGTTAAGCTAGACATTGCCGACATCAAGATGGCGGTTCTGTCCTGTTAATTTCTCCACGTAGATCAGCCGTAGGCTGCCTGCCGAGTGAGAGAGACAAACATTACTTTCCTAGTTCGATCGATGCTCGGAAAATCTTCAGCTAGACAATAGCGCCTCTTATTACAGCTACATACTGTCTCTCTGGAATCGTATATCAAATTTACTCGTAATTCTTTGCTAGTGCATATCATTTTCTTTACTCCTATTAATTGTTCGTACAAATTTATAAGATGCTTTAACTTGTGAGTAAGTTCGTCTTCTTATACCGAAAGGATTCGATTCGAAATAATAGTGTATTAGCGAAAATTGACAAGAAAAAAATTAAGACTATGGGTAATATAAGATGTTGATTTTTATATTTTAGTAGTTGAGAGGTATCGTAGAAAATTATTTTAATTTATATAAGAGGGATTTAATTTTATTCATCAAGTTATTTTAGTTCTAATATTTTCTTTTCTAATCGAAAAGATAGCTGTTAAATCAATAACTAATGTTTATGATATTTTAATTGGAATTTGTTTAAATAAAAGTGATCATATTTATAATGTGCCTCTGAAATTCATTGATTTTTATATGAAATAGCGAATAAAGTTATTAAAACGAATTTTATTAGCATTTTAAAGAAACATACTGTTAATTTCTTAGATGTTTTCCTTTCAATTTATATTCATATTTTTTATGGTAAACGTCAATGTTTGGCCTTCAGTCTATTATACTTGGTTAATGCAAAACAATGAGGTAAGTGGGGTAAAATGCCTTTGAATAGTTCAAATAATTGTTCCTGGATGGCGCTGATATGTTATTTACAGCCTTAAATAATTATGACAAGCCTGGGAATGTTAATGCACCGTTAATGACCCCAAAAGGACGATTTAAAATATAACATCGAATCTTAACAACTATGGATAATTTCCTAATTATTTTATTTTTTATTAAATTTACTGCAAGTCGTTTCATCGCAATAACGTTTTTCGTATGGCAATAATTTTTAATTCATTTTTTAAAATTATCTTTGGATTTCAATAGTCAATCTAGATAAAATGTTTATAATTTTTTATACATTAAAATAATTATTTAAATAATGCTGTAGTTACTTTTAGTGATTTTGTTTTAATTAGAAGTTGATTAAGATTTTCATTCTGGCAATATTTGGATTTAAGTAGTTTTTAATTTCTCATTTAAATTTGCTTTCCATTAAAATTGTTTTGCTTTAGAAATAAAAATAATTATTCTTTTACTTTTAAGTAAGATTAGAACATATTGTCGAAAGATATTGCCATAGATATCCTCGAAAAGTGAACGGATTGCCATTAATTTAATAAGACATTACAATTACATACAGGTGTTTTTATAAACTTCATGCAGTGTTTAAAAATGAAAATTAGTTGTTTACAGTTGCAAAAATTTTAATTACTTTTATCGAAATCTTTTCTTCTGTTTAGCATTATAATTTAATTATACACTATTATTTTAATTTTAAAATTCGAAAGTTTTGATAGTTTCCGTATTATAAAAATTGTTTCTTTTGAAATAAGTTTCTTCGCTACTAGTATCATAAATATAATGCAATTATATATTATTAATCAACAAAACTAATCATTAGTAGGGAAAAAATGGAATTATTAATCGGTATGTGCCATTAGAGTGTTTTTTTTTGTATTATTATTATTTAAATTGATCAAACCGAAGTCTGCCTTAAACATTATCGATTATAAAAGATACTTGTTAATAATATGATAGCATTCGTTTTTAAAATAGCAAATAATAATTGGATAATCGTAGGATTTTAATCTAAAAATTGACCGGATTTTTAATTTTAAGCGATTACAATATTTGATGTCTTTATATTTAGTCAAAAAATAATAATTGGATCGATTTTAAATGTAAATGCTTCAAAATAGATCTAATGCGACATTTAAATTTCGACGTTTGGTATAAAAAATTGTTAAATTTTTGAATACTTAAAAAAGCTTTTAATAATTGAACAGTTAGAGTTTCGACAGTCACTTCGGGATTAAATAACACTTGAGTAATGAAGTAATTCATTAAAAAATTGTCTACGACTTTAGTCATTAAAATAGAAATCGAGAAATTTAATAAACATAAAAAGTTTTTGTTTTTGTTATCGATGAAATTAGCCGAACTTTTTAATTTCCGTATAATCTTTAAATCTCAAATATAAATGAAATAGAGCGGAATTTAAGCTGATGCAATAATTTCGCCGATAGAATTACACATGCGTCTTCTGTATGCATGATTCATAATAAAGATCATTCTTATTATTCAACGTATGTTCTAAAACTATAATCGATAATAGAACTCCCGTAGCATTTAAGCTGTCGTATCATGTTTATTTCTTGAGAACTGCCATGCTAGATATTTATCTCAAAATAGTGTTGTAAAAATAAAACAATTTATAATTAATCAAGTTACGGTGTTAATCCATTTAAAATTTACTCACTATTAGCGTTGTTTTGTGAAATCTTTAATTACGATTTGTAAGTAGCAATATAATACGCATTTTTTTGTTTGTTTTTTCTTTAGTTATATTTTTATAAATACTTGCTGATAAAATGAAATAAAACTTTTTAAAAATAGTAGTAAGAAATTATAGTTCTAAAAGCTTACAACAGATGTCACTAGTTATTGTACGGTACTTAAGATCAAAATTTAGTTATTGTTTACATTATTTAAAAACAAGCATGTTACTAATTAAAATAATTTCCAAAAATTTAAAAGTAAATTTATTTCTTGATTAGCGTAACGAATTTAAGCATTAAATTCTTATTGAATAAAATTTAATTTAATGTTTAATTATGTAATTAAAATTAAAAGAGTAATTTTCATAATTTATTTTTATTTAAACAAATACGTGATTTTTTTTATATTTCTGTTTTATAGCATAAAATTGGTTACGAGAAGCTGTGATATAAAAATGAAAATTTCTTTTGTGATGAAACTTTTCACTAAGCCAAAATCATTGGAAATCTTTATATTTTCAGTTGATCTTTAGAAAGGCAAGTATGAATTATCTCTGTTTTATAATTTTTATTTAATTTGAAACTATTTGTTATTACAATTTAATGATTATTTATCTGAGCAAATATCACTTTTTTTAATATTTAGTTTAATTATTGATTATTTAAAAAGATCTTTAGATATGAAGTTTTTATATTTTAAAAAAACATTTTTTTCAAAGTTATCAGCTTCATTTTAAATTTCTAAATAACTCAATTAAGGATTTTATTTGAAAGTGATTTGAATTTGAAACTTTCTAACTAAATATCGTACTCAGCTCTTTAAATACTTAATGAATCATCAAACACCTGATGTTGAGGAATGTTTATTAAACAAACATTAACGTTTTCGACTCAATATGATAGGCCATATTCAGATGCAACTGAAATTTGAACATATTTTAATTTTAACTTACGTTAAAATACGTTCAAATTTTGATTGCATCTGAATATGGCCTATCATATTGAGTCGAAAACGTTAATGTTTGTTTAATAAACATTCCTCAACATCAGGTGTTTGATGATTCATTAAGTATTTGAAACTTTCTTAAAAATTTGAAGAAATGATAAAATATATGATAGAACAGCTTGTATCACTTATTATTTTTGATTAATTAGATTATTTTTTAATTGAAAATGAACTTCAGAACTTGAAAATGTTTATCAGAAGTAAGAACTGGACTTCTGACTGAGGAAATGTTGCTCTATAGTAAAGAGAAAAATAAATAATTTATACAGTAATACCCCGACTTACGCGAATCCGGAGTTACGCGATTTTCAAATCTCGTCGATTCGTCTTTTGTTTGAGCGCCATGCAACTCTTAATTACTCATTTCCCCCCACACTATTGTTCGGCTTACATGTTCGGACGTGTTCGACATATAGCTACAATTTATTTTGTGTTATTTGTATGTATTTATATGCAAAATTATACCCCGACTTACGCGAATTTGACTTACGCGGTTATCGCTCTCGGTCCCACCTATTGCGTAAGTTCGGGGTATTACTGTATATCAATTTTCAAATTAAGTTCTATTAATAAATATACCAAAGAAATTTGAGAATTATAGAATTTTAGAAAATTGATTGATAGTTCTTGTCTATTGNATCGGACGAAAATTTACAAAAATACAATACTTTTTCTTGCGATATATCTAATAATAGACAGATATCATCATCTCTTGAAATACAATATCTTTTTTATTTCGCTGTCGATAGCCTGACAGGTGTTCCGCAGCCATCTTGTATTTTCTCGCGCACATGGGATTGCAGGATCTCTCGTATGACTGGATCTAGTTTCAAGAACTCTTGAGTCGATCATGATTGAATCTCATTTCAGTTGAGATTGAAACGGTCGAGGGAAGTTGCACCAAGGAGAACGGGGTATAAGGCTCTAGTTTAGTGGTGTTACAGAGAATAATACATATATTTTAATATATTTTTTTAAAGAAACATAACCACTGAGAAATGTTACGTGTTTAACAAGGTTCGGAAAACTTTGAAAATGTTAACAATGGGTTTGGCTGAGCCTGTGCGAACCTGCTGAATATTGCCACTAGACTGACAAGACACTATTTTTCTGAAATGGAATGTATAACTGTCACAATGTAAATCACAGGCAGAGCCTGCTCCATGATGCATTCAACATATCCAACAAGTGTATTTTACCTGAAGTACCTGGTGTATAATTTGGTTCTGTATTCATTGATGGCATCCTGAATAATGGCCAATATCTAAACATCTTAAACAAGTGGACAAATGGATTGATGACTTGTCATTGGCACAACTACTGCAGGTTTGTTATGAGCAAGATGTCATGCCAACCCATTCTCAGACATATGTGCATCAGTGTCTCACAGAGCAATTTGACATTTACTGTATAGGAAAACACAGTCCTGTTTCATGGCCATCATGTTTGTCAGACTTGACTTTTCTGAATTTTTCCAGTGAAGTCATATAAAAAGCATTAGTGTATGATGTGTACCCAGCAATGTTGCATAATGTTGACAAACTGGTGAGTCACATACAGTATATCAGGCCTGTGAAATGGTGAAACTATGAATGCCATCCATAATACTATACTCAACTGTTTACATCTTTGTATAGCTGCAGAAGGTGGTTGTTTTGAATATATTCTCTAACAAAATAAAGTTAACTTTTTATATTAATTTCTGCAATATTGTCTTAATCCTTTACAGTCAGAGATTATTTGTATGTTATACTAAATCATATTAAATTGTTTTTCTTTGTTTATTTTAGTGATAGAATAAGCATGTAGCACATTCATACTCTTGTGCAATTCTGGAAAGATGTCTTTGCCCCTGAATAAATGTTTCATTGGACACCTGTGCATTTTAATTGCTTTTAACTATTTGATTAACTAATAAACCTATTTTGAATAACTAATTCTATCCAAAAAGTGATTCCTCTCCTATTTACAATTAAGTTTGATAATAACCAGTATATGGATAATTTCAAATGTCCATTGATGGTTGTTGATGATAATTTTCACAAAGTTTTATTTATTTATTTGTTTTAATGCTTTAGTTTAGCTTTTAAATATTTTGGTATTTGAATTTAAAACTGCTAACTTATTTATAAATTGAACTTAACACTGCTGACTTTTATTTATAAAAGTTACTTTTAACTGTTAAGTTCAATTGTTCAAAGTTTTAGATTCAAATTGATATTAAGTGCTTAGAAAAAGTTTTAAACACTATCAATCAGGTTAGTTAAGTGCCATGGAGGACTGTGGGTACACAGCTGTCCTCACTGCATGTAGTGAGTGACCAGTATGGTTACATGTGAATTAATTGCCCCAAAAGCATAGATCTGAGTAGTATAACTGGTAATATATCTGCACAGTATACTGGAATTTTGGGTTTTGGTCTTGCGCTGGACTGATCTTTTTCAGAATATTCTAAATTAAATTAAATTTTTTGTAATTATTAAATTTTGATATGGTAGCATAACTTCCTATCTCTAGTGCAAATTGCTTAATCTCTTATTAATTAATTAGCCTTACTATAGCCTGATATTAATCCATCTGTATTGTTTAATTAGTAATGTTTATTGAGTTCATTGTGTATGTAATTATATATATATCTGATTCTTATATTATTTTTATATATTAATTCTTACTTTTTATATTAACACTTTCATGATGATTGATGTGATTTTTGTGTATGTGACCTTCATTACAA
Organism: Centruroides sculpturatus; assembly: GCF_000671375.1. Taxonomy (NCBI): domain Eukaryota; kingdom Metazoa; phylum Arthropoda; class Arachnida; order Scorpiones; family Buthidae; genus Centruroides; species Centruroides sculpturatus. The sequence continues at coordinate 223,887 of NW_019384959.1, read as the reverse complement.
TATGTTGATGACATGATTTTGCATCATGCTAGAAGTTTTTGGTAAATTGCACTTGCATTATTTTTTGGATGTTATTTATTACTACCTGGAAGAATAAGAGACATTATAAAATTATATTTTATTACTTGGTTTTTTAGTTTTCCAGGACACATTTATATCTTTGGCTAAGTACTGATGCCTAATTTTACAACATAATTTTATAAAGATTGTTCAAAATGAAAAAAATTTTATTCTTAATTTGTGTATAACAATGACATATTTTATGAAAAAATGAATTGTCATATTCAGTGCAACTTTTTCTTTCAATGGCAGCAAAAATGTTAATATATGATGATGATGATGATTTTTATTTTATATATTATTAATTTAATTCTTGTCTGAACAAGAAGTTAATTTCTGACGTAAGATCTTAGATAATATCTATATTTGGTTCATTAGTTTTATTTTACTTTGAAGATAATCTGAATATCTATTATATAATTCCAAAGATGTAAAAACCATAATAAAATAAATATACTAGAGAAAACTGAAAGTGGAACACTAAAAATAAATGTTCTATTTATGTCAAATTTTGAAAGCTTATAAAGAAGGACTTTAAAAGTTCAGTTTTCACATAAACATCCAATTCTTTTGTCCCATGAATTGAACTCTACCTCAGGGTCTAGAGGGGCAGATCTGACCATCTAGGGGTTACTCTAACAAAACTAATGTTGCCTCCAAAAAGTAATAATAATAATAATTAACAATAGTAAATAAACTTTTTTGATCAATGAGTTATCAGTTAAACAATATTAGTTTTTTAACATGGATTCTTAAGTACAAGAAGAAAAAATTAATTATTGGTAAAGATTCTATAATATAAAATTTTAACATTAAGTAAATGGCTAACTTTTGCTAGTACACACACTTTCATTCTGCCATTATGCATCTATCTACTTACACTCATTCAAAATGTAGTCATGGAAGAAAACTCCAAGAATAAATTATGTCAACATTAATAAATACAATTGAAGACAATATTTGGATTCAGTTTTATTTAAACAACAATAGATGTCTCTTCTCTTTTCTTAGTCCTATTTTCTTCAGAGGGTGCAGTTAATTGTATCTTTCCACTGTTCACGCTGTTGTGCCATTTGGATGGCTTCATACATTGTATGACCTGTAATCATTATTACTTGGTCTGCCCACATATTCCAACATCTGCCTCTAGGGTGTTTGCCATTGATCTTTCCTTCTAGAATTTGTTTCTCAAATCTGTTTTTGAGTCTGGAGATATGTCCCAAGAAGCAAGGGTAAGATTGGTATATTTTAGTGGTAAGGCATGTTGTGATTTTCAGTTGATTTAGGATGGAGCAATTTGTTTGGTGCTCCATTCAAGAGATTCTCAGCGTTTTTCTATATGTCAAGGAATCAAATTTCTTCCAAGTTGCAGCATTTATGGTCCAGGTTTCTGACACATAAGTGGCAATTGGGAAAATAAGCATTCTTATAAGCTTTAGTTTATTAAAAATAGTGATTGCAGAATCTTTCCAAATTTTATATAATTTAGAGGTTGCATTGTGAGCAAGGCAAATTCTGCATTTAATTTCATTATCACAACCTCCTTTACTCATAAGAAGTGATTCAAAGTAAACAAATTCATTGACTACCTTATAGTCTGCAATTTCCTTAGTCAGTGTCAAGGAATGATCAATTATCATAACTTTCATTTTACTTCTGTTAATCAGCAATCCATATTCCCTGCTCTCAGTTTCAAGTCTTAATATATTCAAGTTCTGATTCACTGGCTGCTATAATAAGTGTCTGTCCCTCTTCAGCCATATTTGTTACAATTTGGTAGGTTGACAGGCGTCTACAAAAACTATTTTAATCGTAAACCCAAATGTTTGTAATGGAAAAACTACTTGTATTTTTGTTGATGTTACAGGCATCTACAAAAATACAGGATCCATCAAATTTTAACAAATATGGATAAAGAAGGACAGACAGTCTGTGAAATGCATACTGTTCTCATAATAAAACTGTGTCTGCCTACTTCTGTGTGATTACTCCAACGTCAATAGTGTTTGATAAGTCCTCCATAGAGCCAAAACTTAATGCTCATAGATTCATGTTCATACTCCATTTTATTTACAATTATGTTTTGATCTTGTTTCATCTATATATTTTTTGATGATGCTAGCTTTATCTGTTTGTGATTTTGGTAAAGTACACCTTAAATGGATAAATTTCAAAATTGATAAATTGTTACTAGCTTTGACAAAAAAGAAAAGCTTTGAAAGTTAGCATTAGCCAGTTAACTCTAACTTTATTTGATTCATGACCTCTGACTCATGACTGTTACATATATATAATAATTTTAATTTTAAGAAAGTATAATAATAATTAAGTAAAAGATTTTATAAGATGAGTTGCAAAATTTGACAAGATTGAATAAAGTCAACTTTGAAAGAGAATTGTAAAATTTTTTAGTTTGAAAATTATTAGATTATTTGATTGAGATAAGTTGATTTTCAACAAAACATAACAAATTCTTTATACTATTTTTTTTGTTTTGCTTTTTTACAGTTTTTGTGAAAAATTCACCATGTTGTAGAATGGTATCTGATGGCTGAAAATGGCAAAATTAAACAAACTACTTATTTTTCATTATTAAAAAGGTAAGATATATGAAATAATTTTCTAATTACTGGCTTATAAATGTGAAAAGTATTTATATTTAGGAATTGATATTGATCCCTCATATAACACTGTAGTTATGTTCCAAAAAAAGTACAGTATTATGTAAATCCATGCTATACAAAACATGGGGTTAGGTTCCAAAAGTCAACAAAAGTATACTATTTGTTTTTTTTTTATTACTAAGAGAAATATATTTATTAAAGCAATGAATAATTTATTTCTAATCAATAATTAATTAACAATCACAGTTAAAAGTACTGTATTATGTGTTAATATTAATTTTAGTTAAACAAGTTAGATTTTTTTTCACAAAGTATTATCTTCTGAACTTTTTATTGATCTTGATCAGAAATATCAGCACAGTCTTTATTTTTTAATATTTTTATTATAAGTTATGATGAAATAAAAATTTTTTATTAATCCAGAATTTGTTCTAGGGGGTTGCATTTGTTCAGTTGAATATCATGTGAATTATTTTTTACCAGAATTTGTGTTTGAATGCCATGATACCACTGTATTATGTTTTTCATTTTTACAAATGAAGTAATCCTTTGTAGATAAGTAATACCTATGTTTAAAAAAAGTTTAATAATACTCACTTAAAATACTCACTTAATACTCACTTAAAAGCTACAATAAAACAAAAAATAAATTTAATTTTATAGGAAAAAATAGATAACATAAGAAAAAATATTCAGTAATAAGTTGCATGTATATAATTATATTTCTTAGTTTAGATGGTTTAGATTTTTAAAGTATTCATGATAAATGGATGGTACTGTACATAGGGTAATAAATCCATAATTTCTTTATATTTTTCTTTAGAGTGGGCTTGCCTCACTTTTAAAATCAACCAACAATAAATATTGTTGACGATATAAATTACTGGTAACAAATTTATACTGAGATTATAAGATATTTATTGTGAATCGATTAAAAACATAAATTTTATGTTAATTTTTAATAAGAATTAGCTTTAACTATTTTTTTACAAAATGAAGTTGCCCCACTTTCAAAATCCATGGCTAATATTAAGTTACCATAATTTTGGAATGGTAATCTTGGACATTTTCCCTAATTATGGATAAAATATCCAGGACATCCAGGATACTTACTATGTTAAAAAAAGAATAACATTTAGTATTATGAAGATATGACTTAATCCATTCTTATAATACAAGGCTTCCTATAAAAGTGTGCAATGGAAAGGTCAAAATAAGGTTAATAACATGATTTAAGTAAAAAAATTGAATCTACACATTAAAGAAAAATAAAAAGTCAGATATTTTATATAAATGATGAGAATGAATGTTATTTTAGACCTACTTCATTTTGTTTTTCACTTGATAATATTTTCCTTAAAAACTGTTTATTAGATTTTGCTAATTATAATTTATTAGATTTTGCTAATTATAATTATTAAAGTTTACTATTATATTTGAAGAACTGACATTATGTCAGTTCTTCAAATATAATAGTAAACTTTAATAATACACTTTTCTTAGAGATAATGCTTTGACAGGAAGTACTGATTCATGTCGCCATCTAGTCAGACAAAAAACAGACAGAAATCCATTGCAGTTTTATTTAATTATTAAAAAGTCTGTATATTTGATTAGTTGTAAACATTCTGGGGATTATAAAGATGCTACAGTTAAAATTTGGTAATGATTGGTTCAATAGTTTTTGCAGTTAGTTGGAACAAACGAAAAACACATTGTGTTGTCTCTTTATATAGTAGTATAGATAAAGGAATATATAAGTTACTTATGTTGAATCCTTATGACAAACATTGAGTAATAACTCTTGTACACACTTGTTGAACCTTTATTCCTGGTACTGATTAGATTTCAGAACAAGTATTTTTGGCCTCACCTGAGGTCTGATTCAGGTTAAATGAAAACTGGATTCCAAACTTAGAACGGTTTTTGAAACACTTTTCAATGTTGAGTTTTAAAATAAATAAAATAAATTCGAAGATATGCATGTGGTATGGAGCATTGTCTCTTTCTTGCTCTTGGCATAAGTAGCGCCAGGCATATGAAAGCATGTTGCTGTCTTTGGAGTTTGTACATCCCCTGTTCGGCCTGCCTGTATATTTCAAGGGCTTCTAGGGCCCTGAAAAATTATTTGAAAATGTATTAAAAATTATAGAAATAACTTTTAATAATGTTCTAATTTACACATTCCTACTTAAAGAATCCTGAGGAAGATCTCCTAAGTAGATCGAAAATGTTAGAGATTGCAATTGATTAACGAATTTGCAATTAATTATCCTGGAATTTCTTTTAAAGTTCATTTTATTGTTATTTTGTATAATATATTCCAGGCTTGCAGAGTTTCAGCTAAATAAATTAACATTTTTTTAAAATTCATTTAACATTTTTGGGTTTTTAAAAGTGATTTTTAAATTACATCAGCATAGAATAGTTGAATATAAATCAAACTTAAACTTCAGTTTGTTACATGCTTTGAACATATGATGGCTTAAATATAATAATGTAAAAATATTTTTTGATGATGTTTATAATTTATTTTATTTCTTAATTACTGTTNATATTAACAAGAAAAAAAAATTTAATATGAGTATTTTTATAAATAGTAAGCATATAATGCTACTAAAGAATCTCTAATTCTTCATTTAAAAGTAAATTGCTTTTGCATTATATGTTGCAAAATACAAATACTTAAAAAACTAATTGATAATTTTTCAGCTAGGTTTAAATAATTTTATATTGAATATATAACTGATTGAATCTTTGTGTAAATGAAAGAACAATAGTTTTAAGCTTTATTTTGATTTGATTGTGATTTCTTTAAAAAAATCAGTCTTTTAAAAATGTTGTTATGGAAATAATTAGAATAATTTTAAAATCAAATATTTTTCATAAAAATTAATAGGTATTTAGATAAATTATAAAAGTATATAATATATTATTTAGATTTTTAAATTCATACATAGAAAAGAATGTGACTATTATGAGGAGGAAAGCTAAGGTATACAGTATATGTTTATATTGATATATGAGTTGACTTCAAGATTTTCAGCTCAATAGTTGTTAGACTTACATTCAGCATATAAGTAGATTGCTGAACATACAATAGGCTAGAACTGAAATATGAATATGAAAAAGATAAACTTTGGCAAAAATGTGTAATAAAGCCATACCACTTTTTATAAAGACACTAATTGTAATACCTTTTAATATATGATGTATATATTATGAGCTCATATAAAAAAGAATATAGCAACAGAATTTATATAGTTACTAAGAAATTACTAAAAATCTTTAATAAATTATTTAGATGAGAACTCAACTTGGGAAGTCTACAAGTAGACAATACCATCAATAAAATATTGATAGTTTACATAGCATTGTAGCACAACAGTATCATTACATAGGTGTCTGATTTGCTTATGTTTATGTAGAGTAGAGGTCAAATGATTGCCAAATTATATCAAGTTATATAATTAGGCAATCATTTGGCTTTAACCCTTGTACTATCAACTATTTATTGTTACACTGAATATTGTAGGGTCAAACCTGATCCCAATACTTTCTAAGAATATATTTAAGTTTGACTTCCACTGAAAGTACAAAATGTTATGTTAAATATTTATTTTTTATTATACACAAATAGAAAAATATCTATATGTAAATTACATATAATCTTTCTCCTTCCATATAATGACTATTTGATGAACTACTACTGGAATTCCTGTCAAGAAGAGACTTTTTGACAATTCCATTGTTTTACTTTTGAGCACATTCAATACAAATCAGATGTTCAGAGCATGGAAAATGTGTACATTTAGAAAAACGACTTGAATTCTTCCTGTCTTTTGACCCATGTCAAAAGCATGCATTGGTCATGTTTTCATATCCTGGGACTGCTGCCATTTTGGTAGCTTTGTCCATCTTCCTCACCAGTGATTTTCCTATTTTCAAGAGAAATAATTTTTCCCTACGCCTCTCTTTTCATTTCAATTTGGGTTCATGTATATCTATAATATAAGAATATTTATATCTGTAATATAAAGTATTTAAAGTAGTGATGTCAACAATGTTGAAAAAGACAACCAGTTTTCGTAGTTTCCTATTTATTGCAGTAAAAGATGCAATCACTTGTCCTATCAAAGATGTTTATTTAGGTGATGTTCATTTGGTGCCAAATTGAATAACTCTAATCTTATGGACAGTCAAATTCACAATCTGTTGTTTGAAAAAGTGGGTGATAGATATGAAAGTGATGAAGAAGATATTTTGTATAATTATGAAGATCACACATATGATAATGATGAGATTGCTATAACAGAAGTGCAGGAGCAGTATTATTCAGGCAGTTTGTCAAATTATGATTCATCTGAGAGCAATTAGAAAATTTCAGGATTGATAAGGAACAATGATTAAGGAATTTATTTAACAATTTTACACAAAAATCACCACATATAATGCAAGAAAGAAACACTAAAACTTATCAAAATGAAAAAAATTAACTTTGTGGTCACTGTTGACTCCATGGTAGTACAAGGATTAATATATAATTATTGGGTTTGGATGTTTATAGACTACAGGTCAATTTATTGTGTATATATTGATATAATTTTTTGCTTGCAAATTAGAGTAATAAATACAGTCAAACTTCTATATAACAAAGTCACTAAATTCTAAAAAAAATTTGCCTTAGGAAAATTTTTTATATAGAAATAACCTTTTTGATAAGTAATGTAACTTTTTCATAATTTTATGTAATTTAAATTAATATAAACATAATATACAGTAATAATGTAATATTTAACTTATAAATATAATTTTAATATTTTCATTTATGTGTTAAAATATTTACAAGTTAGTTTAACTAAATTTTCATTAAAAAATTTGTAAATTTATGTTGCACAGAACAATTAAGAAATTTTCTCTTTTCATAATATGCTTTACACTTATTAGGAGCATTAAAAGTGTTTCAAGGAACATTTTTGTAATGTTGCAGTCCACTATGAATAATTTGAGATGCTTTTATCATTTCATCTTTTGTGGGTTCCTCACTATCATCCACTTCCTCATCTGAGATTGTTTAGTCAGTTTGGTTACATTTTAAGGTTTTCAAAATTTCTTTATCAGTAGTGTACTTGGTAGGAATGATATCTTTGTCGATGTTGAGATAATTTTTCAGCATAATATTGGTGGTAATTTTACTGAGTTGGCGTAATGTTTTCCATGGTTTTTGTAAATCTAAAGTGGTAATTCATTAACTCATTTGCCAGAGTTTTCATTAAATTCTATTTTGGAAAAGCAATTTTTCGTAGTGATTTCAGTCACTTTGTGAGTCCACACCTTTGATAGCTCAGAAATGCATTCTCTTAAATTAATTTTGTCAGCCGTATTATTTTCAACTCCATTAATCATTATCATGAAAACTCTCTTATAATAATGGAATTTAAGGTTTTTGATTTATGTCTTGATCCATTGGTTGAAGTTTAGATGTTAAATTTGCAGAAAAAAATGAACAACTCTGTACTTTTAAGCCTTTTTGCAACTAAAGAAGGATGTGCTAGACAGTTATCTAAAATTAACACAATTTTTCTATTTTATGTTGTCATTTGTTTGTCTAATTTTAATAACCAATCTTCAAATATCTGGCTAGTCATCCATGCTTTTTTTTTAAATGAGAATCCATTCCTAGAGACTTCATCTCTTTGACCATCATGGAATTTTGCTTTTTCTATTTACTAACAGTTTTAACTTCCTGTCATATTTGCTCCAATTAATTAATACAGTGAACTTTTCTTTGTTCTGCTTTCCACAAAAGCATTAATTATTTTTAAAAGTGAGCATTCTGTTGGGTGTACACTTACAGACTAAAACTGTTTTGTCTGCATTGAAAAATGTGCTTTGGCTCATACTTTTTCCAAAATCTTTTCAATGTTTCATTCTTCCATTGATTGCAGTTTTCTTTATTAAAACTGCACTTTTATCACAAATCACCTTTTTAACAATGCTATGCTTTTTTAAAATTTATCCAGCCAATTAATGCTCACCTGGAAATCTGTATATCCAAGTGATTCTGCAAACTTTAAAGCTTTTTGTTTAATTAGTAGTCCTAATAATGGTACATTCTTATCACAAATTAAATGTATCCACTTTAAAATTGATTCATCTAGATTGAGCTAAACACTTGCTCTAGTAATTTTGCTGTAGGTCTTGCATCATAGCTAATTTCAAAATTGATTCACAATTTTTTATTATGGTTGATAAACTACTTACAGGAATTCTGAACTGTGCTGCAAATGTCTTTCTTTTTTGAGTCTTTATCAACTTCCAGCAACACATTAATTTTTTCAGTAATGCTTAAATTCTTTTGCTTTGACATTTTTGTAGTACAGTATGGAACAATTAAACTCAAACTTGAAATTATATAGAACTGAAATGCAACTTTTTAATTTTAAATACTAATTCAATTTCAATATTTCTAAGAACTCTCATAGATAAATTTAGGAAAGTTTCTTTGAATTTTATATAGCATTCAGTAAGGTGGATCTAGGTTTTTTGGGGCCCGGGGCTTATTGAAGTCCAATGGGGCTCCGTTTTTTGTTATATTAAGAATCTTTAAATTGTGGTTTAAAATTCATTTTTAATAACATCAAAATCAGAGTTGAAATATATTTATTTATGAAATGGTGTTGAATGACAAACTTTATGTCTTAAATCAAAATGCTCCAAGAAAATGCTTTATATCTTATATAAAAAACATAAGAAATAAAGAAATATTATTAACAAAAATAATTCAATTTTTATGGGCCCTTGACACTTGGGGTTCCAGGGCTTAAGCCGTATTAGGCCCTATGTAGATCTGCCTCTGCATTCAGTACTGTAAAACAATAACTCATCCCAGCCACCTGCACAAGTAAGACTGCTTTCTCAGTTAAATATTGTACTGTATACGATAAAAATTGTCACCAATATCTATATTTATCATAGAAACTGCCCTGATTTTATGACAGGATAAAAATGAAATTGGTGCACAATTAATCCATTGTACAGTACAGTACAATACTGCATTATGAAGTGAATAGGAATGTGTTTCAGGTTGTCCAAAAATTTATATAGTACAGTAATTTTTTTAATAAAAACATACTATTGGGCTGCATTTTGAAAAAATTGTAGACGAATAGATTTCCACTGTTGCTCGTCCATTCATCTGTCTTTCTTAATCTTGAGAATGGAGTTAGATAGATGAAAGATGAGACCAGATATGGAAAGTTTAGGGACAGGATGCTTCAATTAACTGTATACAAACTTAAAAATGCAAACTGGAAGTCATGTTATTTCAGTTCAAAAATTTCCTTCAAAAGGTGTTAGAAACTGTAGACAACTAGAATATGATGTACAAGGGAAATCCATTACTTATTTGAGCATATAGAGTATATTTTAAATTAAATAAATTAAAAAAATGATTAAAAATTGCAGCTCAGAATTGTGACAATGTCATAATAAATAATTTCTCATTTAATTATATAACATCGATTACAGTTGTTAAATAAATATAATACAAATATAATTAACATTATAAGTTACAGTATTAAATTTATTTATTTTAATACATAAAAACTGAACATTGCTGTAATACTCTTAACTCTAAAATATTCATTAACTATAAATTGTTTAAGTCTAAATGTTCTTATTGACAGATATTGTCTCTCTCCTTTACAACCCATAGTCACATGGGGCAGATTACGTGATGGTTTTAAAAGCAAACGTCCAGCATTTCATCATACTGGGTCATGGTTTTACAAAGTGTTTAGAGATTGATACCTGAAATTGAATCTAACTTTGAACTCAACTTGGACAGATTAATTGACTTTTAATGATTGATAGTCCTTACAAATTAAAAAAAATTTTGTTGTATAGAAATTTAAATTATTATTTAGAAGCAATTTTTACTTATATGTTTGGCTGAAAGAGCACATACAATGCAGAAATTTGTTACACAGAGAAATTCACTATTGTATTTCTATTTGATTTGTAAAAGTTTAAACAGATTTTCTGATTATAAAACTTATCAGAAGATAAAAATTTATCACTTTTTAAGACTGAATCAGTTTCTTAATTATTAGTTAAGAAATACATAATAATCATTATTTTATAGGAGAAAATGTAAACAAAATAATTTTTTTTTTGAAGTTAGACTATTTACAAAAACATATTAATATTTTAGAGTCTATCATTAAATCCTTTTCACACAACCACAGAAGACACAGTTATATTGGTTAGAAGATAAAACTTCTTTAAAAGACAAATAATAAAAGGTAAAAATTCACAATGTTTAAAAATGATCAAACGCCAGCATTTTATTGTAGGATCTGATGTTTTTTACATTAAAAACTTAAGAATCTTCTCACCAATCATCAAGTCCTTTGTCAAATTTTATAACTGGTTCATCCCTCTAGTGGTAGTTATGAGTAAATCATTTTCATTTGAATAAATTTACAATGTTCAATGTTAACTCACGATATTCTTCAATATTTTAATTTTTGAAGTTAGACTATTTACAAAAACATATTAATATTTTCGAGTCTATCATTAAATCCTTTTCACACAACTACAGAAGACACAGTTATATTGGTTAGAAGATAAAACTTCTTTAATTTATGTTTTTGCAAATAGTCTAACTTCAAAAATTAAAATATTGACGAATATCCTGAGTTAACATTGAACATTGAAAATAAATTCTATATATATAGGGTGTCTACTTAATTAAACATCTTTCTAGGGGCAAAAGAGATTTTTCCAGCATTGGTTGTTTAGTTCAGGTTAGGTTGTAGACTGCAGTGGATACAAATATCATATTTACTTGCATATTAAGATGAGGTTTTTATTCATTTATCACAGCTTTAAATTCCTAGGTTGTCCTATACCTGCAAGTGAAAGATTTTTTGCATTTTTGCAATTAATTTTTGTGAACCGTGTATTTGCACTTTTTACCTGATGCTTATCATCTTGTATTTAAAAATATAAGTATTTTATCTGGATTGTTTGAATCATTCTTGTATATTGTCGTGAGTAAAGATGAATAGCAATAGGAAAAGCAAAACTTTTGAATTGAATTCCAGATTGAAATTCCAAAATCACATGGGAGTACAATATAAGTTTCAATCTATTCCCATGTGTAAACTAATGATTATTCAGAAATTAGAATTTGGATAAACTCAAGTGTAATCGATGGAGAGTGGATTTGACTGTTAAGAATTGGATATTGGATAAAAAGAGGTTTCCAATTGTCCAGCTTTATATGAACAAATTATGTTGTCGATTTTACAGGATTTTTCCTTAAAGTTTAAAATGCCATTAATTTTTGCGGGAAAATGTGCACAGTTATGTTTATTTGATATTTTACTTGTGATTAAACAAAATAAAATTAGAATTGTATTAACAAATGTAATTTTCTTTATTTTGATCTTTAAAGTCACACCTCGTCTTATATGTGAGATCATCTTACATGTGAGTAAATACGGTATATTGGATTTTACATTGCCACAATGTGCTCCCATTTTGCTGCTATCTACATCCAGTACTGGTTGCAGTTACAATATGCTGAGGATGCCACACAGCAATTTGAGTAGTGCACTATGATGATAAATTTACAGAATGATGAACCACAACTACTTTAGCACATGTTATGGACTGACACAGTGATGATATTCGAAATATTTAACAAAGGGTTCGCTAACAGAAAATTTTTCTTTAACGATTTTTTTCGCTCAAATGGTGCATTAGCAACATTAGCACAAAAACTGACCTTAAGATAGCCTATCTTTTTTATTTATATGGGTATATATTACACGCAATGATAAAACTGACATAACTATGTGGTTAGTGACGAACACCAACAAACAAAATGGAAGTTTTTGGTTAGAAACAAATACAATATAAAGTTGTATTGGTCTGGAACACAAAGTTAATAAATGGTGGTTCCTATTTTTTTTTTGGAAAGGACTTTGTCTTCAAAAGAATTAATCATAATTATCTCCATCGGACGAAAATTTACAAAAATACAATACTTTTTCTTGCGATATATCTAATAATAGACAGATATCATCATCTCTTGAAATACAATATCTTTTTTATTTCGCTGTCGATAGCCTGACAGGTGTTCCGCAGCCATCTTGTATTTTCTCGCGCACATGGGATTGCAGGATCTCTCGTATGACTGGATCTAGTTTCAAGAACTCTTGAGTCGATCATGATTGAATCTCATTTCAGTTGAGATTGAAACGGTCGAGGGAAGTTGCACCAAGGAGAACGGGGTATAAGGCTCTAGTTTAGTGGTGTTACAGAGAATAATACATATATTTTAATATATTTTTTTAAAGAAACATAACCACTGAGAAATGTTACGTGTTTAACAAGGTTCGGAAAACTTTGAAAATGTTAACAATGGGTTTGGCTGAGCCTGTGCGAACCTGCTGAATATTGCCACTAGACTGACAAGACACTATTTTTCTGAAATGGAATGTATAACTGTCACAATGTAAATCACAGGCAGAGCCTGCTCCATGATGCATTCAACATATCCAACAAGTGTATTTTACCTGAAGTACCTGGTGTATAATTTGGTTCTGTATTCATTGATGGCATCCTGAATAATGGCCAATATCTAAACATCTTAAACAAGTGGACAAATGGATTGATGACTTGTCATTGGCACAACTACTGCAGGTTTGTTATGAGCAAGATGTCATGCCAACCCATTCTCAGACATATGTGCATCAGTGTCTCACAGAGCAATTTGACATTTACTGTATAGGAAAACACAGTCCTGTTTCATGGCCATCATGTTTGTCAGACTTGACTTTTCTGAATTTTTCCAGTGAAGTCATATAAAAAGCATTAGTGTATGATGTGTACCCAGCAATGTTGCATAATGTTGACAAACTGGTGAGTCACATACAGTATATCAGGCCTGTGAAATGGTGAAACTATGAATGCCATCCATAATACTATACTCAACTGTTTACATCTTTGTATAGCTGCAGAAGGTGGTTGTTTTGAATATATTCTCTAACAAAATAAAGTTAACTTTTTATATTAATTTCTGCAATATTGTCTTAATCCTTTACAGTCAGAGATTATTTGTATGTTATACTAAATCATATTAAATTGTTTTTCTTTGTTTATTTTAGTGATAGAATAAGCATGTAGCACATTCATACTCTTGTGCAATTCTGGAAAGATGTCTTTGCCCCTGAATAAATGTTTCATTGGACACCTGTGCATTTTAATTGCTTTTAACTATTTGATTAACTAATAAACCTATTTTGAATAACTAATTCTATCCAAAAAGTGATTCCTCTCCTATTTACAATTAAGTTTGATAATAACCAGTATATGGATAATTTCAAATGTCCATTGATGGTTGTTGATGATAATTTTCACAAAGTTTTATTTATTTATTTGTTTTAATGCTTTAGTTTAGCTTTTAAATATTTTGGTATTTGAATTTAAAACTGCTAACTTATTTATAAATTGAACTTAACACTGCTGACTTTTATTTATAAAAGTTACTTTTAACTGTTAAGTTCAATTGTTCAAAGTTTTAGATTCAAATTGATATTAAGTGCTTAGAAAAAGTTTTAAACACTATCAATCAGGTTAGTTAAGTGCCATGGAGGACTGTGGGTACACAGCTGTCCTCACTGCATGTAGTGAGTGACCAGTATGGTTACATGTGAATTAATTGCCCCAAAAGCATAGATCTGAGTAGTATAACTGGTAATATATCTGCACAGTATACTGGAATTTTGGGTTTTGGTCTTGCGCTGGACTGATCTTTTTCAGAATATTCTAAATTAAATTAAATTTTTTGTAATTATTAAATTTTGATATGGTAGCATAACTTCCTATCTCTAGTGCAAATTGCTTAATCTCTTATTAATTAATTAGCCTTACTATAGCCTGATATTAATCCATCTGTATTGTTTAATTAGTAATGTTTATTGAGTTCATTGTGTATGTAATTATATATATATCTGATTCTTATATTATTTTTATATATTAATTCTTACTTTTTATATTAACACTTTCATGATGATTGATGTGATTTTTGTGTATGTGACCTTCATTACAATATGTTGATGACATGATTTTGCATCATGCTAGAAGTTTTTGGTAAATTGCACTTGCATTATTTTTTGGATGTTATTTATTACTACCTGGAAGAATAAGAGACATTATAAAATTATATTTTATTACTTGGTTTTTTAGTTTTCCAGGACACATTTATATCTTTGGCTAAGTACTGATGCCTAATTTTACAACATAATTTTATAAAGATTGTTCAAAATGAAAAAAATTTTATTCTTAATTTGTGTATAACAATGACATATTTTATGAAAAAATGAATTGTCATATTCAGTGCAACTTTTTCTTTCAATGGCAGCAAAAATGTTAATATATGATGATGATGATGATTTTTATTTTATATATTATTAATTTAATTCTTGTCTGAACAAGAAGTTAATTTCTGACGTAAGATCTTAGATAATATCTATATTTGGTTCATTAGTTTTATTTTACTTTGAAGATAATCTGAATATCTATTATATAATTCCAAAGATGTAAAAACCATAATAAAATAAATATACTAGAGAAAACTGAAAGTGGAACACTAAAAATAAATGTTCTATTTATGTCAAATTTTGAAAGCTTATAAAGAAGGACTTTAAAAGTTCAGTTTTCACATAAACATCCAATTCTTTTGTCCCATGAATTGAACTCTACCTCAGGGTCTAGAGGGGCAGATCTGACCATCTAGGGGTTACTCTAACAAAACTAATGTTGCCTCCAAAAAGTAATAATAATAATAATTAACAATAGTAAATAAACTTTTTTGATCAATGAGTTATCAGTTAAACAATATTAGTTTTTTAACATGGATTCTTAAGTACAAGAAGAAAAAATTAATTATTGGTAAAGATTCTATAATATAAAATTTTAACATTAAGTAAATGGCTAACTTTTGCTAGTACACACACTTTCATTCTGCCATTATGCATCTATCTACTTACACTCATTCAAAATGTAGTCATGGAAGAAAACTCCAAGAA
This sequence comes from Centruroides sculpturatus, assembly GCF_000671375.1. Lineage (NCBI taxonomy): Eukaryota > Metazoa > Arthropoda > Arachnida > Scorpiones > Buthidae > Centruroides > Centruroides sculpturatus. Next base: position 208,100 of record NW_019384959.1, on the reverse strand, counting down.
TAAATTATGTCAACATTAATAAATACAATTGAAGACAATATTTGGATTCAGTTTTATTTAAACAACAATAGATGTCTCTTCTCTTTTCTTAGTCCTATTTTCTTCAGAGGGTGCAGTTAATTGTATCTTTCCACTGTTCACGCTGTTGTGCCATTTGGATGGCTTCATACATTGTATGACCTGTAATCATTATTACTTGGTCTGCCCACATATTCCAACATCTGCCTCTAGGGTGTTTGCCATTGATCTTTCCTTCTAGAATTTGTTTCTCAAATCTGTTTTTGAGTCTGGAGATATGTCCCAAGAAGCAAGGGTAAGATTGGTATATTTTAGTGGTAAGGCATGTTGTGATTTTCAGTTGATTTAGGATGGAGCAATTTGTTTGGTGCTCCATTCAAGAGATTCTCAGCGTTTTTCTATATGTCAAGGAATCAAATTTCTTCCAAGTTGCAGCATTTATGGTCCAGGTTTCTGACACATAAGTGGCAATTGGGAAAATAAGCATTCTTATAAGCTTTAGTTTATTAAAAATAGTGATTGCAGAATCTTTCCAAATTTTATATAATTTAGAGGTTGCATTGTGAGCAAGGCAAATTCTGCATTTAATTTCATTATCACAACCTCCTTTACTCATAAGAAGTGATTCAAAGTAAACAAATTCATTGACTACCTTATAGTCTGCAATTTCCTTAGTCAGTGTCAAGGAATGATCAATTATCATAACTTTCATTTTACTTCTGTTAATCAGCAATCCATATTCCCTGCTCTCAGTTTCAAGTCTTAATATATTCAAGTTCTGATTCACTGGCTGCTATAATAAGTGTCTGTCCCTCTTCAGCCATATTTGTTACAATTTGGTAGGTTGACAGGCGTCTACAAAAACTATTTTAATCGTAAACCCAAATGTTTGTAATGGAAAAACTACTTGTATTTTTGTTGATGTTACAGGCATCTACAAAAATACAGGATCCATCAAATTTTAACAAATATGGATAAAGAAGGACAGACAGTCTGTGAAATGCATACTGTTCTCATAATAAAACTGTGTCTGCCTACTTCTGTGTGATTACTCCAACGTCAATAGTGTTTGATAAGTCCTCCATAGAGCCAAAACTTAATGCTCATAGATTCATGTTCATACTCCATTTTATTTACAATTATGTTTTGATCTTGTTTCATCTATATATTTTTTGATGATGCTAGCTTTATCTGTTTGTGATTTTGGTAAAGTACACCTTAAATGGATAAATTTCAAAATTGATAAATTGTTACTAGCTTTGACAAAAAAGAAAAGCTTTGAAAGTTAGCATTAGCCAGTTAACTCTAACTTTATTTGATTCATGACCTCTGACTCATGACTGTTACATATATATAATAATTTTAATTTTAAGAAAGTATAATAATAATTAAGTAAAAGATTTTATAAGATGAGTTGCAAAATTTGACAAGATTGAATAAAGTCAACTTTGAAAGAGAATTGTAAAATTTTTTAGTTTGAAAATTATTAGATTATTTGATTGAGATAAGTTGATTTTCAACAAAACATAACAAATTCTTTATACTATTTTTTTTGTTTTGCTTTTTTACAGTTTTTGTGAAAAATTCACCATGTTGTAGAATGGTATCTGATGGCTGAAAATGGCAAAATTAAACAAACTACTTATTTTTCATTATTAAAAAGGTAAGATATATGAAATAATTTTCTAATTACTGGCTTATAAATGTGAAAAGTATTTATATTTAGGAATTGATATTGATCCCTCATATAACACTGTAGTTATGTTCCAAAAAAAGTACAGTATTATGTAAATCCATGCTATACAAAACATGGGGTTAGGTTCCAAAAGTCAACAAAAGTATACTATTTGTTTTTTTTTTATTACTAAGAGAAATATATTTATTAAAGCAATGAATAATTTATTTCTAATCAATAATTAATTAACAATCACAGTTAAAAGTACTGTATTATGTGTTAATATTAATTTTAGTTAAACAAGTTAGATTTTTTTTCACAAAGTATTATCTTCTGAACTTTTTATTGATCTTGATCAGAAATATCAGCACAGTCTTTATTTTTTAATATTTTTATTATAAGTTATGATGAAATAAAAATTTTTTATTAATCCAGAATTTGTTCTAGGGGGTTGCATTTGTTCAGTTGAATATCATGTGAATTATTTTTTACCAGAATTTGTGTTTGAATGCCATGATACCACTGTATTATGTTTTTCATTTTTACAAATGAAGTAATCCTTTGTAGATAAGTAATACCTATGTTTAAAAAAAGTTTAATAATACTCACTTAAAATACTCACTTAATACTCACTTAAAAGCTACAATAAAACAAAAAATAAATTTAATTTTATAGGAAAAAATAGATAACATAAGAAAAAATATTCAGTAATAAGTTGCATGTATATAATTATATTTCTTAGTTTAGATGGTTTAGATTTTTAAAGTATTCATGATAAATGGATGGTACTGTACATAGGGTAATAAATCCATAATTTCTTTATATTTTTCTTTAGAGTGGGCTTGCCTCACTTTTAAAATCAACCAACAATAAATATTGTTGACGATATAAATTACTGGTAACAAATTTATACTGAGATTATAAGATATTTATTGTGAATCGATTAAAAACATAAATTTTATGTTAATTTTTAATAAGAATTAGCTTTAACTATTTTTTTACAAAATGAAGTTGCCCCACTTTCAAAATCCATGGCTAATATTAAGTTACCATAATTTTGGAATGGTAATCTTGGACATTTTCCCTAATTATGGATAAAATATCCAGGACATCCAGGATACTTACTATGTTAAAAAAAGAATAACATTTAGTATTATGAAGATATGACTTAATCCATTCTTATAATACAAGGCTTCCTATAAAAGTGTGCAATGGAAAGGTCAAAATAAGGTTAATAACATGATTTAAGTAAAAAAATTGAATCTACACATTAAAGAAAAATAAAAAGTCAGATATTTTATATAAATGATGAGAATGAATGTTATTTTAGACCTACTTCATTTTGTTTTTCACTTGATAATATTTTCCTTAAAAACTGTTTATTAGATTTTGCTAATTATAATTTATTAGATTTTGCTAATTATAATTATTAAAGTTTACTATTATATTTGAAGAACTGACATTATGTCAGTTCTTCAAATATAATAGTAAACTTTAATAATACACTTTTCTTAGAGATAATGCTTTGACAGGAAGTACTGATTCATGTCGCCATCTAGTCAGACAAAAAACAGACAGAAATCCATTGCAGTTTTATTTAATTATTAAAAAGTCTGTATATTTGATTAGTTGTAAACATTCTGGGGATTATAAAGATGCTACAGTTAAAATTTGGTAATGATTGGTTCAATAGTTTTTGCAGTTAGTTGGAACAAACGAAAAACACATTGTGTTGTCTCTTTATATAGTAGTATAGATAAAGGAATATATAAGTTACTTATGTTGAATCCTTATGACAAACATTGAGTAATAACTCTTGTACACACTTGTTGAACCTTTATTCCTGGTACTGATTAGATTTCAGAACAAGTATTTTTGGCCTCACCTGAGGTCTGATTCAGGTTAAATGAAAACTGGATTCCAAACTTAGAACGGTTTTTGAAACACTTTTCAATGTTGAGTTTTAAAATAAATAAAATAAATTCGAAGATATGCATGTGGTATGGAGCATTGTCTCTTTCTTGCTCTTGGCATAAGTAGCGCCAGGCATATGAAAGCATGTTGCTGTCTTTGGAGTTTGTACATCCCCTGTTCGGCCTGCCTGTATATTTCAAGGGCTTCTAGGGCCCTGAAAAATTATTTGAAAATGTATTAAAAATTATAGAAATAACTTTTAATAATGTTCTAATTTACACATTCCTACTTAAAGAATCCTGAGGAAGATCTCCTAAGTAGATCGAAAATGTTAGAGATTGCAATTGATTAACGAATTTGCAATTAATTATCCTGGAATTTCTTTTAAAGTTCATTTTATTGTTATTTTGTATAATATATTCCAGGCTTGCAGAGTTTCAGCTAAATAAATTAACATTTTTTTAAAATTCATTTAACATTTTTGGGTTTTTAAAAGTGATTTTTAAATTACATCAGCATAGAATAGTTGAATATAAATCAAACTTAAACTTCAGTTTGTTACATGCTTTGAACATATGATGGCTTAAATATAATAATGTAAAAATATTTTTTGATGATGTTTATAATTTATTTTATTTCTTAATTACTGTTATTACCAATTTTTAATTCATTTAAACTATTTTACTGCTTTTATTTATTATACAAATTATGTATTAATCTATTATCTGAGTTAAAAGAATTTATTTTTTGATTTGTGTTTCATAAACAAGTTGTTGATAACTAAATTTTTTTTTCTCTTCTTTATATGTATATCATAAAAATAAATACAATTTTGATTATTATTATTATTTTTGTAATTGTATATACATTTAATATTTTTAGCTATGCTATTCTGAATTCATTATGTTGATAAACTTTTGGATAACTTTGTTTTATAATTTTCATTAGTTTTATTTTATATGCTATTCATATTATAGAGATTATAAATATAGATTAATTTTAAGAAAATGTAAGATGATAACAATTGATTTATTCAAAATTTTGCAAATATATATAACAACTGAAAATAATGAAGAATGACAACTTTTTTAATAATCTATCTTAGATTTATGATGACAAAACTCAAATTGAAAATAATAAAATGGCAACTACATTGTCATATCTTCTTCATAGAATCACTAACTCTACTTGCACGAAATTTTGTATTTTTGAAATAAAAAGCACCGGAATTTAGTAAATGCATAATTTTGCTTGTTCTGTAATTATTCATTATGGAATTGGATAATTATAAAAGAAATTAATTTTTAAAATTTATGAGGTTTTAATTAAGGAAAATACTGAAATAATGATTTTGAATACAAATTTACTACAATAACAATGCTATAGTTATTTAAGATGATTATTATTTTTCACTATTTTTGAATGTTTCATTATTGTGGTTCACAAAATAACGAAAATGTTTAGATTTTCATTTAAATGTAATATAATTTGAAATACAAAAGTTAAACTCTTTTTTTCATTGGTGTCCACTTATTTAACCATATGCATGTGTTGTAACCTAGTTATCTAGTTATTATCTAACATTTAACTTTTATTATTTAAATGAAATTATCATTATATGTAAATAATTATGATCAAAAAAACTCATAACAGTCTGATTATCATCAGAAAGAAATGGATATGTAATTATACATAAAAATAATTTTTTTAAAAATATTATTATTATGTTGGGTTTAGCAGGTTATACTTGGTTCACACCGGTGGCTGTGTACTATGCCAGATCAGAGTCAAGGCATAGCAACCAAAAACAAAAATAAGTGTGTCAGTGTCTGTATTCAGGAATTTCCTAACAATGTGGCATGTATTTAATATAGTGGCCTTCTGTGGTGTGATGTATGTGTTTCTATTTAATTGTAATGTTCCCAGGCTTTTGTGTAGTGTGTGTGGTATGACATCTGTAGAGGAGAGAATGACAAGTATAATAAGAACCCTATCCATCCTCCACAGATGCCTTATTTCCTGGGCGAGTTCTATGTACTTGCTAATTTTTTCAGTGAATGTGTTTTGTATATTGTGAGTGTTTGGAATGGATATGTCTATAATGTTTGTGATTTTAATGTGTTTGTCAATGAGTGTGATATCTGGTCTGTTGTGGTAAATTGTGTTATCTGTGATTATGGCTCTGTTGTGGTACATTTTGTGCTTGTTGTTTTCCAATACTGTCTGTGGAATGTATTTGTAGTATGGTTTGTGGATGTCTAATCATTTGTGTTTCTTTGCAAGCTCTTGGTGTATTATATTTGCTACTTGATTGTGTCTATGTAAGTAATCTGTCTGTGCCAAGAGCTTGTGCCCAGAAGTAATGTGTTGTATAGTTTCTGGCACGATGTGACATTTTCTGCATGTGTCATTTGTGAGTGTTGTATCTTTGAGTATCTGTAGATTTTAGTATTTATGACCTGATCTTATATGTCAATCATGAATCCTTCCATCTCTCCAAAGAGGAATCCCTGAGCTAGCCAACTGTTTGACACAGTTTTGTCTACAAAATCCTGGGTCAGGTCTTAGAGATGCCTGCCATGGAGTGCCTTTTAAACCCATGATTGCTTAATGGTGTCTATGCTTTTTATATGTTGTGTCGTGTCCATATGTTTTGAGTGTAAATTTAGTGACGTGTTATTTGAGTCTGCTAGAGTTACTACTTTATGTAACTGTGATGTTTCTTGCTTTTTGTAAAAAATCTGAAGGTTTCATACCAAAATTGTGCTGGCAGTATTATTTACAAGAGTGTATTAGTTTTTACAATATGGTTTTAAGTATATCTCAACATCAAAGATTGAATTAGCCCATTTGATTTGTTGAGTCATGATTGTGACTAAAAGTTGTCAACAGCTGGATCTGCATTCTATATTATAGGTAGCTTTTTTTTTCTGAGATTTGTTCAGCTTGGCATATTTTGTCATCTAAGTCAGTTAATAAGGACAAAAAGTTAGTCAAACAGTTCATTCTGAACTCAGACTTGAAATTGTTGGTTTTGGACAAGTTTAACAAGTTTTTGTGCAAGAACACTAACTTCCTGTTTAGAGCAAATAATTTCCTTGCACAATCTGGTTCTATTTCACTGAATATGGTTCCATTTCCAACTAACTTAAGAAGAGTCATCCCACATCCTGGAGTCTTGTAAATATTAATTGACTTATTTGACCAGCCTTTAAGTGTGACTTATTTCAAATTATTCTTTGAGATAAAAACTCATAAGCCAAATTGGCTTCTGCACCCATTAGTGAACAAAAGATTTTATACACACAATGTATTTTTTAGAAAAGGCTTTAGCTAAGTTGCTTGCTACTTTCATGCCTTGTTTCAGCATTATGGTTTCATCTGCCTTGGAGATTAGGACTGTTATTAAATTAATAATATGGTTTGGTTGGGTAAAATTGATGTCATTTCTTTATATCCATTAGAACCTTATTTTGAAGCTGTTATGTTGGTGAATTTCCTGCTGTTCAAGGAAGGGTTTAGTGTACCAATCAATACTTTCCATGTGAAACTCTTTTGTTAGTGACAGAAAACAATTATTTCTGTTTTAATAACTAGTATTACCTGCTAAAACAGGGTGTACCTATGGTGGATCTTCTCTGTCAGCCATGTTGGCTGAATTAATTATGAGGAATGTGAAATTTAGTATCTCCATCACCCTTTACAATACAATATCTACTCCTCAATATTGATACATGAATGATATCTTGTTAGCTCGGGATAGATTGTACAAATAATTATTGCATTTGTTGTTTGCTTTTTATCCTCCTATATGTTTCACTATGGAAGATGAAAAAGATAACACATTTGCTTTTCTAGATGAAACTTGTTAGTTTTGCAGAGGCAATATCAAGAGACCACATAAGCAATGGCCATGTAACTGAGGAGGCTACATAAGCAAGCTTTTACTGTATTTTTTAATGTTTTATTATGAAGTAAAGAGTCCCTCTATATAAAATTTATTTCCTGGAGCTTTTCTTTGTTAGCTATTTCCAAGGGAGGTGTCATAAATGCTTTAAATTTCTATTCTTAATCATTTTACTATATTTTTAATATTTCAAACAACAAACTAAAGTTTTTTTTTTGTACATTTTCTGAACTTTAATCTTTGCAATATCACATGGCTTCATAATCCATTTTAGCTTTGTTAAAGCTTCTTCAGGTAAAGTTAGCAAGGGAGATAAAATACTAACAAAACTTTTACTGTCATTATTGCTGTACCTAAAGTTTTATAACTTTTGTATAATGAAGCTTTTCAAAATTTATCGAGGAAAGATATTGTCATAATTGANTATGCTATTCATATTATAGAGATTATAAATATAGATTAATTTTAAGAAAATGTAAGATGATAACAATTGATTTATTCAAAATTTTGCAAATATATATAACAACTGAAAATAATGAAGAATGACAACTTTTTTAATAATCTATCTTAGATTTATGATGACAAAACTCAAATTGAAAATAATAAAATGGCAACTACATTGTCATATCTTCTTCATAGAATCACTAACTCTACTTGCACGAAATTTTGTATTTTTGAAATAAAAAGCACCGGAATTTAGTAAATGCATAATTTTGCTTGTTCTGTAATTATTCATTATGGAATTGGATAATTATAAAAGAAATTAATTTTTAAAATTTATGAGGTTTTAATTAAGGAAAATACTGAAATAATGATTTTGAATACAAATTTACTACAATAACAATGCTATAGTTATTTAAGATGATTATTATTTTTCACTATTTTTGAATGTTTCATTATTGTGGTTCACAAAATAACGAAAATGTTTAGATTTTCATTTAAATGTAATATAATTTGAAATACAAAAGTTAAACTCTTTTTTTCATTGGTGTCCACTTATTTAACCATATGCATGTGTTGTAACCTAGTTATCTAGTTATTATCTAACATTTAACTTTTATTATTTAAATGAAATTATCATTATATGTAAATAATTATGATCAAAAAAACTCATAACAGTCTGATAAGATATAAATCATGTCCAAGCTGACTTTGAAAATTTTTGTTGTGATGTTATTTTGATTTTATACTAATTTGAAAATGTAGTTTGGAAATTAACATAACATCGTTAGAAAAAAAGAATCAAATATCTCATCAACAACAATAGAAAGTTATAACTTTTCTCTTTAATGTAAACATTCAACCATCTAACAATGTTATTCTCATATTACAAGACTGAAAGTTTACAGTTAACATTTAATTTCTTTATTATGGTCCCGGGGACACCTTTTGACCTCCACACCTGCTAAAGTAACCTCTAGCTCTAATAACAGTCCATCACATGACATTTTTCTCAGGTTAAATCAATAAAAGCCTGTGTCGTCCCCCTAGGGGAGTCTTTCACAAGTTGGACTATACTAAGGAGCAATATCGTTGAGCTATCTTTATTTTGTGTGGTCTACAAAGCTCATTCGCGATTTCTACAACATTGTGCACCATCAACACAAGAACTGATACAAACCTCCATGGAAATTAGTAAGAGGTATGATATCAAGCGTGTAAACTCTCTCTCGGCCCCTTAAACTTGTACTCTGAAGTTAGGAGAGCTCAAAGTTGTGTTGATTTTTGTAATTGTAAACGTCCTTTTTGTTATTCAATAAATTTTTTATTTTTCTTGTTAATGGTGTCCTTTGCTTGTTTATTGCCTACACTTTACCGATGATCCCTCTCTTTTCTTCCACTCAACCTGACAAAAAGAATCCTGACCCTTTGGGATAGCAAACGCAAACAAGCCATCCACTGACAAGTGAGCAGTTTTCACCAAACTGTTGCCGACAAAAAGAGATACGACCTTGTCGTACCTCCAGCATCTCACAGTAGTATTTACTGTTCTTACAGGATCTTACAAATGGATATACTATTTGTCTGATCTTACTCAGTTAATTTATTTGGTGAATTGCGATGTCAAAATACCTTATCTTATCTGTAGCACTAAATATATGTTCATTCCATGCACACTTGTCATAAACAATAAGAAAAGCAGGATCATTTACAATTTGCAAGAAACTTTTTACTAAATAAAATGCTCCATTTGTATTCACTGCTCTACATCAAAAATCAGTGCTCTACTAATTTTCTTTAAGATTTCATGTTATTTAAGCTTGTATTTAACTGTTGTGATTTGTGCTTAACTTTTGACATCAGTATTTATGGTACTTTGACTCTTAAATTTTAAGATATGATTCTTAGTTTTAGATCAAGATTTGACTCACTGATTTTGTGCAAACTCTATATACATCTTCATAAACTTACATGACATTTTAACTAATGACAAGTAACAAATTTGTAAATAATAATAAATAGCATTAATGAATTTAAGTAAGCTTTCAATTATCATTTTATACGCAGTGTATTATTAACATTATCATAAATTTGTGCATATGAAAGATATTTTTTAATAAAAGTTTTTTTCATCATAAAGTTATTGAAAAATTTTATTTTTTTGTAAGGTAATTGTGTATCTATAGCATGGAAAAACCTGATCAAAATACCCAATGTTCATCAAAGGGTGCCTTTGATGCAGCTAGCCTGCTAGGTATGTAATAATGATTTATTATCTGCAGTTTGAGAAGTTTCTTTTTTAATATTAACTAACAAAACTTAACCTTGCTTAACTTAAATATATTTCAATATGTTGTGTCTCAATTTTTAAAATGAATTAAACAACAGCTTTAGTAATACTATTTATTTAAAAAATTTAAAGTTAGTTTTAATTGCTTAATGTTTTTTACATTTATAATTTTATTTTTAAAATCTTACTATTTACATTATGTTTTTATATAATACAGTGGTACCTTGGTATACGTCTGCTTTAGAATACGCCTAATTCGGAATACGTTCTGTTTGGACGAAACAAATTTTGCTCAGTATACAACTTTTGTTCGGTATACAACTTAATTCAATTATACGCGCCATCTATGAACAAGTAGCACTTTTGGTGTACTAGACTAGACTAGACGTTCACGGTGCCATGGTTTATCACTTTGTTAAATTTCTTCTGATTTTAATTTGTAAGTAAAATTTTATTATTTTTATTAATCATGAATTGCAGAAAGGCAAATGAAAAGCAACAGAAAACTAAACAAAAAAAAAAGACCAGAATTACAATGGAACTGAAAAAGTTTGATTGTTGAGAAATATGAAGGTGGCATCGTGTTTGAGATTTAACTGTTGCGTATCGTATTCTGAGAATGAAGATATCGACAATTGTGAAAAATAAAGACATTATTAAATCTGCTAACGTTGGGAAAGGAGTTAAATCAATTTCTAAACAGAGATCGAAGACATTAGATCATGTTGAGAAATTGCTTTTGCTTTGGATAACTGAAAAACAGTGTGCTGGAGACAGCGTATCAGAAGCAATTATTTGCGAGAAAGCTAAAAAGATACATGCTGATCTCATGAAAAATCAAGCAGGAACTAGCCAGGAAAGCGAGGTGTTTAAAGCCAGCCATTTTTTTACTTGAGAACGGATTAATCATTTTTACATTACTTCTTATGGGAAAGGTTGGTTTGGTATACGTCCTATTCGGTATAAGTCCAAACATCAGGAACGGATTAAGGTCGTATACCAAGATTGCACTGTATTAATATTTGATAGTTATTTTAGCATTTATTATAATCTCTTTTTAAAATTTTGGAGAATATCTTTTCTGATATTTAAAAATAAAACAATGTATGTGTCTTTTTGTATTGAATAATATATGAAATAATTTATTCACTTTATCTCATAAATTTTATTTATTTTTAAAATTACATATTTGAAGCTTTTGTAAGAAGAAGACAGGATATTAAAAACTTAAAAATATTAAAGCAGTAAGCAATGATTTGCAATTCACTATGTTAGTTTAAATGCTTTTATGGTGACTATTTACTTTTAAGACAATACAAATATGTTTTTTTTTAATAAAAAGTAAAATACATCTGGATACGAGTCCAATTTTGCTTGCCATGTCCAATCACCAGGAACAACTATTTCCATTGCAAACTTTTTATTAAATAGTAATTTTGCCAGCCCTTTTCTACAAAGAAATACAAATATGTTTGTTAAATATTAAATTGAAAATGAAATTATGATCAATATATTTGAATAGTTTGGTGTTTTAGTAACAACATTTTATTGTGTTCCACAAAAGCATTTTATTCAACTGTTAAACTGACTTTCTGCTGTCTGCATATTGATAATAAATGATAAAACAGCTACTTAAAATTTTTTCTTTTTATCTATTTAAGTTAACTAGCAAATGAGCCCAGCATTTCTTGGGCTAATGATTTGGATGATTTAGTAAATATTCTTTGTATGATTGGAAATTAAGTTATTACTATCAAAAACAAAAATTTGCATCTAAAATAGTACAGTAGAAGCTGTTCTTCAGGTTAAGCCTTAATCCATCCTGCAGGGGAATTTTCAAAAATCCCTTTTTAGTGTGCATTTTCATGACGTACCATAACTGTGTTTCACCTAAATGTCACCTCTAGGTTCAGCAGTTTGCTCTGGATGATGATGAATCAGTCAGTCAGGACATGTAATTTTATATATGTTACCAGCCAAATCCGATTTCAGGCCAAACGGGTTTTTCCTATGCATTTCAGGATATACTAGTTTTGCCCAGGACAATCTAGTTTTGCCCAGGACAAATACTTTAGGCTTAACTAGTTTGACCTAGGCCAAACTGATTTAGAGTTATTATTCAAGTATATTAATGGTTAAAATAAATTAAAAGGCAATCAATTAAGTGAACAATATTAATTCAAGCATAGTCTACTTAATTATAAAAAACGGCATTGATTAGAAGTGACACGGCACTTGTACAGTACAAAACTATAAAATAAAAATAAGCTAATCAGTACTTATCTGTTTGTATTTTTTAAGCCATGCACTTTTAAAGATAATTAACTTTCAAAAATATTTTCAAAAATTAAACAAAATAATAATAATAATTTTTAGAGTCAAACTAAAATTAAAAATTAACTTATTTGTTCTTCTTAGTGTAACATATAAAATATTTAATCTTTTATTTATTTTTACAGGGTGTACTGTTGTGGCAATTCAAATTACACAAAATCATTTTTTTTACATTGTCACCTATTTGTAGCACAGTTTTTGGTATAGGTGTATCTTGTCCTGTCCCAACTGAATGTTTAGTAGCTGCAGTCCTTAGTGAGATTTGAACATCTTGATTAACATCACTTTCTTATAGAAATTTTTTTGTACAAAGGTCGTACTATAATAAATAAATATTTTATTTTGACCAAATTACATAACATACTTTTGCTTTTTAGAACAAATAAAACGGCGTTTGCATCGCGCTTTTTTCTTTGAAGATCTTTATCAGACCTTCATTATAAGTAAATATTATACAAAAACCCTATCTGAAAAAATTCTTAAAACTTGAAAACCTCTTCCAAATATAAAAACAATGATCATCAAAATCAGTTTGGCCTAGATCAAACTAGTTAAGCCTAAAGTATTTAGGCCAAACTAGATTGTCCTGGGCTAAACTAGTATATCCTGACACACGTAGGATAAACACATTTGGCCTAGGACAAACTAGTTTGGCCTGAAATCGGGTTTGGCCAGTAACATACATATTATTTGAATCATGGCGTTGAAGATAAATTATTTAATAATTTCTTTATTAATATATTCTTTAAATATTTTTCTTAATGCTAATTAAAGAAAATTCAATCTGTTTCAGAATTTAACAATAATATGTTAAATATTTGGGTTGCAATTTGAAAAAATTGTAGACCTATAAATTCTCACTCATTCATCTGTCTGTCTGTCTTTCCTTTATCTTGAGAACAGAGTTAGATAGATGAAAGACAAGACCACATATGGAAACCGTAGGGACAGGAGGCCCTGATTAACTAACTATAAGCAAACTTCTTATGCAAACCAGAAGTTATGTTATTTCAGTTCAAAAATGTTCTCTTGAAAGGTGACCAGCACAACTATTGTTAAAGGAAAAGTATGATGTACAGGGGCAAGCCACTACTAATTTGAGGTGGAGAGCATATATTTTAAGTTAAATAAATTAAATATATGATTAAAAATTGCAGGTCAACATTGTGACAATGTCACAATAAATAATTACTCATGACATTTAAATTCACTTGCTGAAAATTTTTATTATGAAATGAAAATTAAATTTATTATTTAACAAATATCAACAAATAATATAACAGTTTTTAGCTAATATATAGTTTAGTATTGGATATTTTTTCTAATACTATTCAAGATTTTATTGGGATAATTATATAAAGTATTGATCTTGGATCAGGAATTGGAATTTTTATGGAATTGTAGGTTATGTTCAAGTTAGTTTTACAATATGTACTACTCATCTAAGATATAATAATTTATATTTAGCTCTATAACTGTTGTTTCGTTATGTAATAAACAGAAATTAATGGAAAGATTATTTTCAGTATTAACTTAATTGTAAAAGTTTTTTTTCTATTGGTCAAAAAAAAAGGAGAACTTTCTACAAAATCTTTCTGACAGAGTAATAAAACATATTAATGAATTATTTATACTTAATTTAATTTTTATATTTACAGTTGACCCCCCTATAAGATCATTGATTTTTCCGTTTTATCTGAATTACATGTTGTACGAGTCACTTATATTTTACAAATATGTGAGCCATTCACAGTCCGGCACACGTATTTGTAAAATCTAAGTGACTCGTACAACATGTAATTCAGATAAAACGGAAAAATCAATGATCTTATAGGGGGGTCAACTGTAAATATAAAAATTAAATTAAGTATAAATAATTCATTAATATGTTTTATTACTCTGTCAGAAAGATTTTGTAGAAAGTTCTCCTTTTTTTTTGACCAATAGAAAAAAAACTTTTACAATTAAGTTAATACTGAAAATAATCTTTCCATTAATTTCTGTTTATTACATAACGAAACAACAGTTATAGAGCTAAATATAAATTATTATATCTTAGATGAGTAGTACATATTGTAAAACTAACTTGAACATAACCTACAATTCCATAAAAATTCCAATTCCTGATCCAAGATCAATACTTTATATAATTATCCCAATAAAATCTTGAATAGTATTAGAAAAAATATCCAATACTAAACTATATATTAGCTAAAAACTGTTATATTATTTGTTGATATTTGTTAAATAATAAATTTAATTTTCATTTCATAATAAAAATTTTCAGCAAGTGAATTTAAATGTCATGAGTAATTATTTATTGTGACATTGTCACAATGTTGACCTGCAATTTTTAATCATATATTTAATTTATTTAACTTAAAATATATGCTCTCCACCTCAAATTAGTAGTGGCTTGCCCCTGTACATCATACTTTTCCTTTAACAATAGTTGTGCTGGTCACCTTTCAAGAGAACATTTTTGAACTGAAATAACATAACTTCTGGTTTGCATAAGAAGTTTGCTTATAGTTAGTTAATCAGGGCCTCCTGTCCCTACGGTTTCCATATGTGGTCTTGTCTTTCATCTATCTAACTCTGTTCTCAAGATAAAGGAAAGACAGACAGACAGATGAATGAGTNAATAATAATAAGTTTCAATAAAAATAATAAAATGTAAATTGAATTTTATCATAACGAGTTTGCTTGAATTTCGTTTCTTCTGAGATCGCAGCAATGCGCGATGGGTAAGCTAGTTTATTATAAAAATACTGTGTTTTTTCTCACGGAAAAAAAAACGAACTTACTTTCTGAACAACCCAATAGATAGATAGATTAGTATTTAATGAACTATTTCAGAATGAGATAGTATATTTTTTTACTTAGTTTAATAAAACTCTATTTAATATAATTCAATGCCAAGTAACAATAAAGACTTTTTAAAACAACACTTTTATCTAAAATAATAAAGTATTAATATTCATAGTTTTAATTGAACTAATTAATGCACTTTTAATATTATATGAAATTACCTAATGTTTTTGATCTGTTTAATGGATCATCCTCAGGCTTGGACAGACAAAAATGGAATGAGGATACAAGCCTGCCCACAGTTAAAGATAACCTGTTAACCAAGTTAAAATATTAGTGTTCTTTTAACTTCATTCACTGTTAAAGGTGCATTAATTAATTCAGTTGAGTTAACACAATGGCTAGTTCATTATAACTGCATAGTATGCTTAGTTTTTGAGAATTGTTTGGTGAACTTAAGGATCTTTAATAAAATTCATTTCAATGTTTAACTTTCTTTTATCTTTGAAAAGGAAGCATTTTTTCCTTTTATTTAAAATTAATTTAACTTTTTGAAAATAATTCTGTAGTCATCTTGCTTTTGAATTTTAGAAACTATATCTGTGTATCTGAAAATATAACAAAACTATATAAAAACTCTACAATATATTAAACTAATCCAAAAACCATTATATATATATACACACACACAATGGTGCCTCATATTTCAGATTTCATTCATGTTATCAATACTGTATCAGTTGATTTGAGATTTTAATATATTTTCAATTTTTCAGATAATTGACAAGTTATTTATAAATAGTAATCTGAACTTAAAGCACACTGTATATAAATTAATAGACAAATGTGTACACATTGTCATGGAAATAAGCATTATTTATGAGTTAGGAAAACTCAGACTTGTTAATTCTACATAAAATTGCAAATACTTTTTCTAGAAAATTAATTTTAAAAATATTGTTTTATATTTTATAATTCTGTTATCATATAGAATTTTTCAGATGTCATTAAGATTTTGAAAGAAATGTATTTTATTTGGAGAAATTATAAAAATTAGTGAAATTTTGTTAATTTATTTTACACAATTGTTTTGCTCAATACAGTGGAACCTCGTTTAACGAGCATAATTCATTCCAGAATGTTACTGGTTAAGTGAAACAGTTTTTCCCATATAAATTAATGTAAAATACAATAATGCGTTCCATGACAAAAATACTCAAATATTTTATGTATAACATTTATTCAAAGAAAATTATACAATATACATTGTTAAGGAATGTGAATCATCTTCATCTTTTCTTCTAGTGTGGAATGAAACAGCCTGGAATGCAAATTCAATTTGCAGAAAACCAAAGAAAATTGAAATACAGTAATTTCTAATATTTAATTATAGCCTTTACATAGTCCAAGAATTTGGCATATTGTTTGGCATGTTTATTATATAATGGGCTATGATTGTTGATGTTTATATGTAAAATGTCTGAACACAAGTTTGGAAAAATGTGTGATCATAAGTGGCACTAAGATGCTAGGTAAACACAAGACTGATGGAGCATGTGCACAATCTGGGACTTCCCCTGTCCTAAGTACTTGTTATGTGAAACGTTGCTCATTAAGCGAGTCATTTTTTTTACAATTTGCTTTGCTCATTATGTAAATTACTCATTATGAGAGGTGTTTGTTAAGTGTGGTTCCACTGTATTGTCTTTCTGTCTATATATATATATATATATATAAATGAATGTGTGTGTGTGTATGTGTCCTTCATGCATTACCACACTGTTTATCCGATTGCCGTGAAACTTTGGGAAGTTGTTTAATATACTCCAGCGAAGGTTTGTGGCATAGTACGATTGCCATGAAACTTTGGAAAGTTTTTTAATACCCTCCTGCGAAGTACATTTATCCTACGATAGATGGCGTGCGTTTACACGAGCATTCAAGCACAGTGTGTTCGATCTATTTCAAATTGTGAAGACCATTTCCCCCTTCAAAAAATATTTCTATATATGCATTTGTTATTTACGATATTTGTAATAATGTTTGTTTAATCACTTTATTTCAACTTTTTTTTGCTAATTACGTATTCGCTCGAACTTTGTTAAAACTTTAACTGTATACCGAACAACAACTGAAGTTGTAGAAGGAAATTTGCCTATTTTACCGATCTAGGGATCCCCTTTTCCAAATTTTAATATCAACTCAAAACAATTTAAAAAGACAAATTACAATAAAACGGTTTATTATCCAACTATCAGAAATTTTACAACATGCCAAGGAAGAGAGGAAGGAGCAATTAAATAATTAAAATTATAAAGGATTTAAAAATATATATAAAAATGGGGAATATCGCACTTCTGACAATCGCAGTGAGTGTGTGGGCTAAATTTGGAGAATCCGTGCTTCTCGCATGGACAACTGTATGTGGCTGGCTCATGTGTCGAAAAACCTTCTGATTTATTCGTGTACGCACCAGACGGAAAAACAAAAAATATTGTGTATCCACAAACACTCCAATAAATAAATAGAATTGAAACGACACTTTGAAATGTTTTCCCGATGAAAATTAATAATAATAATAAGTTTCAATAAAAATAATAAAATGTAAATTGAATTTTATCATAACGAGTTTGCTTGAATTTCGTTTCTTCTGAGATCGCAGCAATGCGCGATGGGTAAGCTAGTTTATTATAAAAATACTGTGTTTTTTCTCACGGAAAAAAAAACGAACTTACTTTCTGAACAACCCAATAGATAGATAGATTAGTATTTAATGAACTATTTCAGAATGAGATAGTATATTTTTTTACTTAGTTTAATAAAACTCTATTTAATATAATTCAATGCCAAGTAACAATAAAGACTTTTTAAAACAACACTTTTATCTAAAATAATAAAGTATTAATATTCATAGTTTTAATTGAACTAATTAATGCACTTTTAATATTATATGAAATTACCTAATGTTTTTGATCTGTTTAATGGATCATCCTCAGGCTTGGACAGACAAAAATGGAATGAGGATACAAGCCTGCCCACAGTTAAAGATAACCTGTTAACCAAGTTAAAATATTAGTGTTCTTTTAACTTCATTCACTGTTAAAGGTGCATTAATTAATTCAGTTGAGTTAACACAATGGCTAGTTCATTATAACTGCATAGTATGCTTAGTTTTTGAGAATTGTTTGGTGAACTTAAGGATCTTTAATAAAATTCATTTCAATGTTTAACTTTCTTTTATCTTTGAAAAGGAAGCATTTTTTCCTTTTATTTAAAATTAATTTAACTTTTTGAAAATAATTCTGTAGTCATCTTGCTTTTGAATTTTAGAAACTATATCTGTGTATCTGAAAATATAACAAAACTATATAAAAACTCTACAATATATTAAACTAATCCAAAAACCATTATATATATATACACACACACAATGGTGCCTCATATTTCAGATTTCATTCATGTTATCAATACTGTATCAGTTGATTTGAGATTTTAATATATTTTCAATTTTTCAGATAATTGACAAGTTATTTATAAATAGTAATCTGAACTTAAAGCACACTGTATATAAATTAATATAAAATGAAATTTAATGTAATAAATTTATTGAATTTTGATCATTAATATTTACTATGTAAGTTTAACTTAACCAAAAAACAGTGTATGATTTGGTTTTGGCAAAAACTGACTTTAAAACCTAAATTCTGTTTTTAAATTGATTATAATCTAAATTGATTGGATCTTACCTATTTGTGAAAAATGTAACGATACCAAATTGATACCCAAGGAAAAGTATTGACATTGGTATCAGTATCAGAACAAAAGTATTGAATATAAAAAGTAATTGGTATCAAAGGAAAGTATAAATATGGTATTAGTATTGTCAGTATTGGGATGTCCTTGTGGCCACCAGTTACATCACATGGGTACTGCTTTTCATCTCAATCATCAATACTAAAATCTTTTTAGGTTTCATTGCTTGTACGCTCTTCTTGGGTGCTGTGGTTAATTAATATGTAGGGGTTATATATATAACTAAACATACCAAAAATAAAGTGGAAAAAAACCATTGAAAACGTGTGTGTAACACAAGAGATGCTTTCACATTAAGAATGAGATGATGACTTGGGGCAGAACAGATATTTAAATAGTGAGTACATTTTTTTCAGTGTGTTTGCAGTTCAAAGTTAGAATCATTGTTCAAACTCTGGATTGAATTTTTTTTAATTTATTGTTTTAACTTTGGAACATTTCAAGTATGAGGTATTACTGTATTTAACACAAAACCTAACTTAAGCCACTTTCAGCATTGAATGCATAAATGGAATAGAATACTTTTTTACGATTTTGATCTAGATTATGAAAACTTTACAAATCATAATATTCAAATAAATTCAAAATTTATTTTAATGTAACCATCATAAATTATATCAAAAATAAATATATTTATTACATTAAGATATCAAAACAACTTTAATATTTAAAACTCTATGGAATTATATATCAATAGTTAACATTTTAAATTAATAAATATAATAAATATTCCAAAGCTTGATGCATTGATACTAAACCAAATGATAGTTCAATTAATTATGGCAACCATTTGGTTTAGTATTTTAAATTTATCATGTAATTTATATACTCTAAATGTAGTATTTTGTGTGTGTAATATATCTGCCTATCTACTATTTAATATTCAGGAATCATGGGCATATAAATTATATGTTGGAGATTGACAAGATTAGCCTTAAGAGATCAAGTCTGCACTTCTGAGCATCTGCACTTCTGAGGATAAATTTAAGGTGAAAATTAAGATGATGAGATAGGTTTTTATTGGGATTAGGGAAGTTAGTAACAATGTGATAGAAGTGCTTATATGACATTGTGAGATATTATATAACCACCATTTCTCAAATCAGTTTGTGAGATGTCATTGGTCTGAGAATTGCGAGCTTTACTGTGATATGAAATAATTAAAAAATTTATTGAAATAATGTGAAGGTTAGCTGATCTTTTAATTTTTGAATGTTTTTGTGGTTGGTTGGAGAGTTTTAATTTTGTGTTACTAGGAAAAATAGAAGTATTTTGAAGGTATAAAAGCATTTGAAAGAATAGAAGTTTGTGGATCCAGCTGTTGCTATTAGTTGTGAAGTGTTCGAATGAACTGAAATTTTGAAAATTTGTATTTGTGCCATTGCTTTGTAGTTTGTTGTGTGATTCTGCTGAAGATGGGAGGAATGCCTCCCAAAAATATTTTGGAAGTAAGATTTTTGTGGATTTCTTGAATAAGGTTTTGTGTGTGTGTGTGTTTTCTAATGTAGACATGGAATTATTGTTTACAAGTCATCCTATTATATTCACTAATGAAATCTTGTTTAAAAGATGTTAACTTAAATTATACTTAAGTGTGTTAAATATAAATTTTTAATATTATTGATATATAATAGCTAAACATATTTCTAACTAATTTACTGTATTTTACCAATATAATTAATTTTCAGTGCTTATCAATGCAAATATGATATAATATGTCATTTTTTAAAGATGAACCATTGTGCCTGACATCTAGTTATTCTCATTTTATTGGTGGCACAAGACAGATATATTCTATCTGCTAAATATTCCAGTATTCTGTTGCATTTCTCCAAGTTCATCACTGTTTTACTTCATGATATACCAGTATACTAAAACCAAAACTACTTTTACAGAGTGGATACATTAACATTTATGCTATAGTATTTGCTGAACATTTAACACCTAGTACACTGTGAATTTGTGTGATATAATATATTAATCTATTGTGTTGAATAATAATGTATTTTCATTCTGTTTGATAATTATTGTTATTTTTAATTTTTATTTTGTTCCCAATATATCGTTTTTGTTTTATATTCCATTTCACATTCAAACATTTAAATGTGTTGTTTGAAACTTCCAAAAATTCAAAGGCTTTTTTATATACTTCTGTCTGAAGTATATAAAAAAAGTTCATTCATATTATTTTAAGTATAATTATTTAAAATAATAATATACATTATTTTGTTAATTTATATAATAATAAAGTGCCTGAAAATTTAACCAACAGGTTTAGGATGAATCAACCATCTTATTTCTTAAGTTTTAAATGAAATGTATTGAAACTTTACTGTAATCTTGTATATTTCATATTTCATGCAGTTTTTTATGGAATTAAGCAAAAATTAATTAATAATAGAAAAACAAAAAAAATATTTTTGGCATTTTGTAGAAGTTAATGAAGATTTCTCTATAATATAAGTAAAATTAATGATGATGGATTTCAGATATTTTATAACTATATTAGATTTATAATTAATTAATAAAAAGCATACAACTGGTTGATTGTAATTTAAAGACAGTCTTTTATATCATTAATGTTAATATAATTAAAACCATTAATAACCTTTTCTTTCATTGCATTATGAATTATGTTTANGGTGAAAAAGAGAATTTCTGATGGGATGGAGCAATCAGTTAACGATATAAGTAGTTGATAATTATGTACTAAGATAAATATTTATTTCAAAGTTTTTATTTATAGTTATAAAAAATAGACAAATTTTCATTATATTTAATTAATTATTTATATTTTTGATGGCTTCTCAGTAAGTTAGTTAATGCTGTTTTGACTATACCAATTTTTATATTATGAACTGAATAATTTATAACAAAATAGTTACTTAAATATATTAAATAATACAACACCACCATATTTTTTTGTGTGGGATAGCCCCATCTTCACCAGTTTTTGGCCATCACTTGCCTGTTCCTGCCAATGCACCTCTTTTTCACCTAGCCCATTCCCCAAGTGCATTTTCAGTGCTAAGTCAAACAACTTCTCTTTCTTCTCATTCTCCAACAACACTCTCTATTAATAACAAAATCTGTTCTCAAATAGGAACTGATGCTCATAATTCTTTTTCTTCATCTCTACCAGGTATGCAACTTGGATGTTTTCTTGTCTTATTGTGAATTTTTTTGTAAATGTATTTATTATGATGACAGTTATAATAGTACTTTGATTAGATGTAAAAAATTTTATTCAAAAGTTTTCAATAAATAATTAATCGGTTGATTGTTATTTATTCTTAGAATATTGTCTATGTTTTAAGCAGTTATTGTTTTGAATAAATAACATTCAAATTATAATTTAGTTTTGTATCTCTCTCCACATTTGTGTTGTAGTTTATAATAATTATTTATATAAGCAATATTAGTTTGATATATTTAATTTAATATCTGAAAATAATGTTTAAAAATTGATTAAAGAGTAATCAATAGTGAGGTAAAAGAAAAGGCTATTAATTGAAAATTATGAAGAGCAAAATTAAATTAATTAGTTTTAAAAAATACAAGTTTTTTTTTGGTGTTAGTAACATAAATTTTACAACACAATTTCTATAACATGTTTTTACTGCTCAAATGTTCTTGATATGTTAAAACTGTATTATCTTTAGGAAAAAAATTTGAATTAGAATATGAAAAAACAAGAATGATACACAACAAAATTTATGATAGATAAAACAGGAGACAACTGTCTTTAGGTGTTATTTTAATGAATAAAACCAGAAAATTAAACAAAAAGCAATCACTCAATAAATTCATAATCAGTCTTTATAATCAAAAATGGAAAACACTGTTGCACAGGGGCAGTTACATAATTTAAATAACGTTTAATATACTTACATTAAATCCACTGATTCTGTGTATTAGATTTTGTTTTGTTTGCTATGCCTTGATACTGGTCCAGAATATTATACAGCAACCAGTGTCAACTGAATATAATTCACTAAACTCAATATTATAATAATAACAATAATGTTAAATATTGAACATGTCACATTGTTAGGAAGTTTCTAGATGTTGACACATGCCAATAACATAGCTAATGTTATACTTGTTTGGGTAACTATGCTTTGACTTTAGTCCAGCATAGTACTTGGCACCAGTATCAACTGAGTATGACATTTGCAACATAATAATAATATAGAACACAAAATTAAACATTAAAATAGTGCCAAAAAGGTTTTTTAATGTTTAATTTGTGCACTTTATTTTATTTTCATTTTTTTTGTTAAATTGAAAATTATATATTTTATTTACATTCCTAAACAATTCATTAAATAATTTTAAATTTTAACTTTGTTATCAATAAAAAATCAATAGAATATATTTGTTTGTACTCAATTTAAATTATAACTTTTGTCTGATGACTGAAACATTAATTGCCAAAAATGCCTGCTTTTTGTTTTCAATTTTAGTTTTTATTTATTAAAGTAACACTGAAAGACAGTTATCTCTTGGTTATTTTTTTTATTGAATTAGAATAGATTTTTTTTTTAAATTGTGTGAAGAAAAGGAAAGAAATTATTAGCAATTATTATTTAATAAATAATAATTTATACCTTTATATGATTAAAAATAAAAAAGTTTTATAATAGCATTATCTAGAGATGATGATCTTGTTTAATGTTCCAATAAATTGTGGCCCGTAGATTCTAGGATGTGCAATCATGTTACTAGCAGTCTAGAAGTCTTCAGAAGAAAAGAGAGGAATATTATATTACAGAATAAAAAAATGTTTTTTTTTGGTGACATTTTAACATTATTAAAAATACGTTTAAAAGTTGTCTGTGATTAGCAGTAAAAAAATTGATATATAAGATTTGAGAGTTTGGGAAATGGTAGAGAAAGAAGTTAAATGTAAAGTTTTAAGCAACATATAAAATTACAAACTTTTAGGTATTAAAATTAAGGAATATAAAGTAGACAATTTTAATATAAATGGTTATAAATGATGATGCAATTTTATTACATTATACTACTAATCTGATTTTAAAAATTTTAAGTAAATAAACTAATCTAGTCAAACATTTTTCATGGAATCATGATCAAATATCACTGAATTCTTTTTGGATCTGTTAAAATTATTTAAAAAGAAATCGTACTCCCAGAACCTATTTCCAGCATGATGAAAAAAACAAAAAAAAATTTCTTCACAAACATTTTCAAACTGCTGCAAGTTCTTCCTCATTTGAAAAGGGAGTTTCTGATGGGACGGAGCAATCAGTTAACGATATATGAGAAAAAAATATTCAAAAGTGTTGAAATTTCACCTGAGGAAGAACTTGCAGCAGTTCGAAAACATTTGTGGGAAAATTTTTCTTTTGTTCTTTTGTCATACTGGAAATAGGTTCTAGGAGTACGATTTTTTAAACACATTTCAGTGTTGTTGTTGTTGTTGTTGATTTAAAATTATTGATTAAATTAAAAATTTATATAGTATTTCTGAGCAACATTATCCATATCTAGTCCAAATTTCATAATAAATTAATTTATAGTTGTATAAGGTATAATAGCAATATATAAGATTCTGATGATATGTAATTATATGCTTACATTAAATATATTATGAATTAAAAATAATCATAAATATATTTATTTTTATTTTGGAGATAGTCAATTGTAATATTATGGCCATTACAGGGTGCAGCACAGCTGTCACCCATTCACATGAGAATGTAGGGAGGAGTGAATTAAATGACATGGTTTCCTTAAAACATGGATCAACGTCATCCTCCCTTCACTGCCATATTCCTCAGCCACGGAGAAGTGAGTGATGTTGAGATACTATGCATGTATCATCATAATTAAATGGAATGTGAATGAATATATTTTTGATAATTATTATTTGAAATTAATACTAGATTTTTTTTTGTAAATTTTAATATGTTGATTTATTTTAAATAAGAATTTATTATTATTTTAAAATTGATATTTTAGTATAGTATAAAAAAATTAAATATAGGCCTGTATCCTAAAACTCTGCACAAATTTCAGTAACACTTTTTGGTAATTTTGAATAATTGCACATGTGCACAAGATAGCATACATTTTTTGTAAAATGTTCTTGATTTCATTTATCAAATGTTTCATTATAAAAAGGGAAACATTAAATGAGTCTGGTTGAAGAAATGTTCATTGGCAGATTTTCTATTGAAAATTGACAGAATGAATGTGCTGGTAATGATTACTTTTCACCAAATGGTAGTTTTCAGTCCTTTAAACAACTCTCTCAAGTATTTGCCAAGCTTCTGATTTGGCTGGCAATCAGTCCACATTGATGTTCACAGACCTTCATCGTCCCATCACAACTCTATTACCAAAAAAGTGTATGTCAACAAATGCATTTCGAAGAGACTAGTATCCTTCCTAAAGAAATACTACTATGATCAAGAATGTGTCTTTTGGCCACAGGTGTATGGTTTCACATGGCCACTGTTCATTATGCTTATAGCATGTTGCTAAGTTGGACCATTGTGGAATTTGATACATCGGTGAAGCCAACATTCCAAAACTGACACCAATTGAGAGATTTTCCTAGCTAATGAAGCAAGAAGTTTATGAAAATGGTTGGGAAGCGGAATCTGCAAAGGAGTTGGAGACACGATTAAAGCCAAACTGCTACTTCAAAACTGACACTTCCAGAAATTAATGTGATGAGTTAAGACTAAAGTTCAAATTGCAGCTGATTGCAGCTGACATATCATTTCAATATTAAACAACCTATGTGTACCCCAAATCTATTTTAAAATAAATGATGATTTTAAACAAGTTTGAAATTTGTGTAGATTTTTAGAATATTTATATGTTTTTTTATATTTGCATAAATGTAATGTTGTAATGAATTGCATCTTATTTAAGAATATATAAGTGCATGTATGAGATAAGTAATTTATTTATTAATATTATTACTTTTTTTCAATAGAGCTTTTTATAAATTTGTATGATTTCAGTTATAGTTAATAATTGAAAATATATATGATTTAAGAATGAAATATCAACATAATATAAATAATAAATCTGGAGATCAAATATTTATGATAATAATTACATGTATTTTTTACGTATAAGAAATGTGAAAAAAAATCTGAAAACAGTTATATATTACTTTTATTGAAAAAAAAATATTATTGAGTTTGATCTTATGAGCAGTTCTGGTAAATGTGAAGTAGGAACAAAATTGCAAATAAAAACTTTTTGTGTTTGTATTACATAGAATATTTGTGATACAAATATTCTATGTAATAACATTAGATAAAATATTCTTAGTTAATAACAGCTAACTGTGCTGTTGGCACTTCTGTAAAATATTGTATATTGTATACAGTAATCCAGTGTTCCGTAACTGGTATGCCGCAGCACACTTGTGTGTCCTCACTAGGTGAAAGGTGTGATGTGAACTTTTACATATTCTATTAATTTCAAGTTTTATTTATATATTTTTCTCACAGTTGCTGTGTTTCTTATGCTTGTATTTCAAGTGTTATTTCATAAGTGCTGCAGCACTTATGAAATAAGATGATGATTGTTTATTCTTTATTACAAGCCATGGATTTTTATGTATTTTAAGAAATTAATTGTAAAATAAATTTGCTCACAGGTGTTGATGTCTGTTTAATAATAATAATAATAATGATGATGATGAGGATGATGATAATAATAATAATAATAATAATAATAGGTTAGTGGGATTATGTCATTCTATTAATAGTATCATATCATACATTTTTGAGGGGAATAACAATTTGGTGCTGTGTTGAGACATGTCGAGTCATGGGTGTGCCACAAGTAGAAAAAGGTTGCGGAACACTGGTATAATCTTGAAGTCAGATATTGTGTAATTAGGTATTGGTAATTTACAGCTAATTAGACACCAACCAAATGCCGAAATGTTTAGCTATATTATGTATTGGGTCTAGCGATGTTGTTTGTATATTTACAGCTAATACTATCTGCATTAGAACAGTGACTGTAAATTTCAAAACTTGTCTTAAAATTGTTGTATATACTCACTGTTTTTTCATAATTTATATTTTCTGATATTTGATAATTTTCAGTATTTGACTCAATTTTTGATATTTGGTAATGTTCAGTATTAGATAATTATTGATACACAGTAAGTTTTGGCATTTATCAAAATTTTCTGATTGCCAGTATACTAAAGGAATCTTGATTCAAGCTCAATGTTGATATCAAAACTTTGGTTTAGCACAGCCTTAGTTGTAATATAGATAATAAAAATTATTCAGATGTCAGATATCATTATTTTAATTATTTATTATTAATCCATTATGTAACTTTTATATTTGAATTTTATTTAGAACAAAAGAATGAAGAATTAAAAATTTGTTCATAAAACTATTATTGTTTAAAAGGTTGATATTTTTCTTTCAGCAAACTCCACCATCCTCCCTTCACTGCCATATTCCTCAGCCACGGAGAAGTGAGTGATGTTGAGATACTATGCATGTATCATCATAATTAAATGGAATGTGAATGAATATATTTTTGATAATTATTATTTGAAATTAATACTAGATTTTTTTTTGTAAATTTTAATATGTTGATTTATTTTAAATAAGAATTTATTATTATTTTAAAATTGATATTTTAGTATAGTATAAAAAAATTAAATATAGGCCTGTATCCTAAAACTCTGCACAAATTTCAGTAACACTTTTTGGTAATTTTGAATAATTGCACATGTGCACAAGATAGCATACATTTTTTGTAAAATGTTCTTGATTTCATTTATCAAATGTTTCATTATAAAAAGGGAAACATTAAATGAGTCTGGTTGAAGAAATGTTCATTGGCAGATTTTCTATTGAAAATTGACAGAATGAATGTGCTGGTAATGATTACTTTTCACCAAATGGTAGTTTTCAGTCCTTTAAACAACTCTCTCAAGTATTTGCCAAGCTTCTGATTTGGCTGGCAATCAGTCCACATTGATGTTCACAGACCTTCATCGTCCCATCACAACTCTATTACCAAAAAAGTGTATGTCAACAAATGCATTTCGAAGAGACTAGTATCCTTCCTAAAGAAATACTACTATGATCAAGAATGTGTCTTTTGGCCACAGGTGTATGGTTTCACATGGCCACTGTTCATTATGCTTATAGCATGTTGCTAAGTTGGACCATTGTGGAATTTGATACATCGGTGAAGCCAACATTCCAAAACTGACACCAATTGAGAGATTTTCCTAGCTAATGAAGCAAGAAGTTTATGAAAATGGTTGGGAAGCGGAATCTGCAAAGGAGTTGGAGACACGATTAAAGCCAAACTGCTACTTCAAAACTGACACTTCCAGAAATTAATGTGATGAGTTAAGACTAAAGTTCAAATTGCAGCTGATTGCAGCTGACATATCATTTCAATATTAAACAACCTATGTGTACCCCAAATCTATTTTAAAATAAATGATGATTTTAAACAAGTTTGAAATTTGTGTAGATTTTTAGAATATTTATATGTTTTTTTATATTTGCATAAATGTAATGTTGTAATGAATTGCATCTTATTTAAGAATATATAAGTGCATGTATGAGATAAGTAATTTATTTATTAATATTATTACTTTTTTTCAATAGAGCTTTTTATAAATTTGTATGATTTCAGTTATAGTTAATAATTGAAAATATATATGATTTAAGAATGAAATATCAACATAATATAAATAATAAATCTGGAGATCAAATATTTATGATAATAATTACATGTATTTTTTACGTATAAGAAATGTGAAAAAAAATCTGAAAACAGTTATATATTACTTTTATTGAAAAAAAAATATTATTGAGTTTGATCTTATGAGCAGTTCTGGTAAATGTGAAGTAGGAACAAAATTGCAAATAAAAACTTTTTGTGTTTGTATTACATAGAATATTTGTGATACAAATATTCTATGTAATAACATTAGATAAAATATTCTTAGTTAATAACAGCTAACTGTGCTGTTGGCACTTCTGTAAAATATTGTATATTGTATACAGTAATCCAGTGTTCCGTAACTGGTATGCCGCAGCACACTTGTGTGTCCTCACTAGGTGAAAGGTGTGATGTGAACTTTTACATATTCTATTAATTTCAAGTTTTATTTATATATTTTTCTCACAGTTGCTGTGTTTCTTATGCTTGTATTTCAAGTGTTATTTCATAAGTGCTGCAGCACTTATGAAATAAGATGATGATTGTTTATTCTTTATTACAAGCCATGGATTTTTATGTATTTTAAGAAATTAATTGTAAAATAAATTTGCTCACAGGTGTTGATGTCTGTTTAATAATAATAATAATAATGATGATGATGAGGATGATGATAATAATAATAATAATAATAATAATAGGTTAGTGGGATTATGTCATTCTATTAATAGTATCATATCATACATTTTTGAGGGGAATAACAATTTGGTGCTGTGTTGAGACATGTCGAGTCATGGGTGTGCCACAAGTAGAAAAAGGTTGCGGAACACTGGTATAATCTTGAAGTCAGATATTGTGTAATTAGGTATTGGTAATTTACAGCTAATTAGACACCAACCAAATGCCGAAATGTTTAGCTATATTATGTATTGGGTCTAGCGATGTTGTTTGTATATTTACAGCTAATACTATCTGCATTAGAACAGTGACTGTAAATTTCAAAACTTGTCTTAAAATTGTTGTATATACTCACTGTTTTTTCATAATTTATATTTTCTGATATTTGATAATTTTCAGTATTTGACTCAATTTTTGATATTTGGTAATGTTCAGTATTAGATAATTATTGATACACAGTAAGTTTTGGCATTTATCAAAATTTTCTGATTGCCAGTATACTAAAGGAATCTTGATTCAAGCTCAATGTTGATATCAAAACTTTGGTTTAGCACAGCCTTAGTTGTAATATAGATAATAAAAATTATTCAGATGTCAGATATCATTATTTTAATTATTTATTATTAATCCATTATGTAACTTTTATATTTGAATTTTATTTAGAACAAAAGAATGAAGAATTAAAAATTTGTTCATAAAACTATTATTGTTTAAAAGGTTGATATTTTTCTTTCAGCAAACTCCACCAAAACAATTAAAATTGTTTATTAATGTTTATTTTTTTCATTTAAATTATTTATGAATTTTAGTATTTTGTAAAGTTTTCTAGTTAAATGGTAATTTATTTTAATAGGACATATAATAAAATTTTATTTATTAAATTTTAAAAATTAACTACCAAATTAACAAGTATAATTAAAAATGTATCTTAAATTATTCATTTAAATTTTTTAAGTAATTGGAAGAAAATTTGATTATAGATTATATTGCTATCTGCTGAATATGTAAATCATTTTATAGGAATTATCATTGTTATATTATGAAGATTCAGGAAGTATTTATTTCAATTAAAGATAAACATGAAAAAATACAGTAAGACCCTGCTTAATGCTGCCTCGATTAACACTGATTTGATATAACATGGTCTGCTTGAAACCTAAAAAAAGCTCAACATTTATGCTGATTCAAATTATTATGGCATTTCATTGATTCATATATAATATGATAATTTACAAACATGAAGCAATCAGTAAAAGGCGGCAATTCATCGTAGTGCTGTACTTCCCTTAAATCTATGTTTGTTTGATGCTGTTTTGGTAAAAATATAACATCATGGATGCCATATGAAATATCGACTTCACTTAGCAAGAATAAACTGATGAATGCATGAACGGAGTGTGGAAGAAGTTATGGCTGAAAGTATCTAAGAATTCTCAATGAAAAGAGCCTATCACTGTATCATTAGGTTGACCAAATTGCTAACCTAATCGATACAGCAGGACTAGGAGATGTAGACAAGCAGGATATTGAGGAGTTACAGCAGGTTTCTAGTGAGAGCATTACCAACAATGACCTTCAAGAACTGGCCGAACAAGGAATTTATGTAGAATTGGAAAATAGTGATTCTGAAAACGAAGAACTCAAAGAATTTCTCTACAGATTTCTTTACTAAAAGTTTGGTAACAATAACCAAAATCAAAAATCAAACTGTAGCGAATGATTCAGATTTTGAAAGAAGTGCAAAGGCAAAACAAGGCATTTAAATGTGATCTTCTGTTACCAACATTTGTTTAATGGAAGAAAAAAAGCGACAAATGAATCTACACAACTTTCACAAAATCAAGAATTTCAGAAAAGCCAGGACCATCATAAAAAATAAACTTTACATTTCTGTATGCATATATTTGTGTTATTTAACATATAGTGTTATGCAAATTATTATAAAAATAACTTAAAATTAAAGTAAAATCTGTTTATATTTGATTGCTTATTCCTCTTTCTCTATTTACTCTACATTAAAATGACCTCATCTAATGCTGTTTCATTTAGTGCTTTGTCCTCTAGGAACACATCCCTTGCATTAAGCAGGGTCTTTCTGTATATCAAAAGTTTTCAAACTAGAATTAGACTAAATTACAATAATTGCAGATTCAGGTTATAAATATGCATATTATGAATTATTAAACATAGCTACTTAAAACCTAAAAATTCATCTGATAATCTGAAAAATATCCACTTGGAGCAGAATTTTGGTTCAAATCATAATTCAGGTAGATATTTTAAAAATATTTCAAAATTATTATATTATTACTATTAAATTACTACAATTATAAGATCAGATATGCTCATTTGTATCTAATATTCTTGTTTAAATTAAATGAAACTTAAATTACTTAAGTATATTTTGGATAATATATTGCTTTGTGACCTAATTTTGTCAGTCATTAATTAATATAATTGAGTCTAATTTTAACCCAAAAATTTTGGCATAAAATTATTATTATTATTTTTATTAGTTGACATATTTTTTTTTAATCTGAGTTGTAATGTTACTCAATTTGAAATAGTCAAGTAACATATTTGGCCAACATAGGAAGAATCGTGGGTTTAAATTTTAATTTATTTTTCTGCACTTTTTTAAATGCAACTTACTCATAGTTACAAACACACTTAATTGAAACTTTTATTCTTTTCATATTCAGTATGTATGTATTGTTGATTATACAGTGTAATTTCAGTTGAATGATGACTGAATAACAACACTGGTCAACATGCTTTTTGGCAAACAGAAAATAGAAATTTTGTCCTATAGATTTTTTTTACTGATTTCAAATATGGGATTGAAATTTTTTATCACCCTCTGATATTTCATAATCATAGACTTAAATTTTGGCTCCATATCTAGCCGTCCACAGAAACTTTCGTGCACCTCTTGCAGGGAGAACAAAGATGGGATATGTATAACAAGTTTGTTTTACCAACTTGTTACTCAGATAGCAGATTAATGAATCATAACATGACTCATCACCCACAGGCCACTACTACACAGAATTTGTGGTATTTGCATTGAGTGAAGATGAATTTCATTTGTCTTGTGATTTATAGCTGATGTGAATGCTTGTTAAAAAATGTTATGAACTATATTTTGATTGTAAAGTGGGCAATCAGGATAAAAATTGGGCACTACATTTTCAACTTGTATAACTTGTGTAAAATGTTTGACAGAGTGGACTGTCCTTGACACTTGAGCTTTGCAGTACCCATGGTCTGGCATGAACCATGAGATCATGTTACACTGTGATTTTTGTTTGACAACTATAAAAGAAATAACTAGTAAATCCAAACACACAGTGAAGTACCCAAATTTATATTTCTGCTATGAGGCCAGTTCTTCACTGTAAGAATTTACCTGTATGAGGTCTGCCAGAACAATTTTCCTGGTGAAGATTTGAAACATGAAGTGGTTATAGAAGTTGAAAATGAGGAGAAAGATGATCCTAACTTTGAAGATAACACATCTACTTATGAACCTCATTTATTAACTCAAGATGAGCTAAATGATCTTGATAGGGATCTGAACTTTTAGCTTCTCGACTGATATGAAACTCTTGAAAAAACTCATTATCACTAGTACAATTGGATCATATGTTGTGATTTAAAATCCATTGCATTATTAATGGGTTTGCAGCTTGTCTATACTAAATTTTCTTGTTTCTTGTGTGAGTGGAACAGCAGAGACAAGAAAAATTATTACACCAAGAAGGAATGGCCAAAGCATGAAATATGTGTATTCCTGGCCAGAAAAATATTATTCATGAACCATTAGTTAATGCTGACATGATTCTTCTACCTTCACTTCATATAAAGTTAGGACTTTTCAAAATCTTTGTCAAGGCAATGAATGTAAACAATGCTGGATTTCATTATTTAAAGGAAAAATTTCCTCATATAAGTGATGCTAAAATCAAAACAAGTTTTCATGGGCCCACAAATAAGAACTTTAATTAAAGATGAAAAAGTTGAAAGCTTGTTAAGTGCAGGTGAAAAGTCAGCAAGGAAGTCATTCAAAGATGTTGTACAAAATTTCTTGGGTAATCACAAAGCTCAAAATTACAGAAGAATTTTGAATGGGCTCTTAAAGTCTTATAATGATATGGGATATAATTTGTCCCTCAGAATGCACTTCTTGGATTCCCACCTGGATTTCTTCCCCGACATTCTTGGTGCTGTCAGTGATGAACACGGGGAGCATTTCCATCAATACATCTCTATTATGGAAAAGAGATATAAGGGCCAGTAGATTTTAAGAATGCTTGCTGATTACTGTTGGACATTCTAGAGATTTTCCAAAAACAAAACATAACAGAAGCTCCACGTCTTGCCATTTTAGACAAGATAAATGAATAGGTGTATGCATTTTAAAAACTTGCTGGGACAAATTTACTTTAATAGGAAAAAATTATATTTCTTGAGACTATACATACAAGATGAGTCAGTTTCTTTTGATAATTTTTTCTGTTAAAGTAAATTTATTCCTGCAATTTTTAAAAATGAATTTATTAATTTTATCTTTATACTGCTAGAACACTATTTTAACTTTTTTTGCATTGTATGGTGGACAAGTAGCTTGCAATAAAAGGTCAACCTTGTCATGGAATTGTTATTTCAACAGCGTGTGAAGGGATCAAAGGTGCATGTCTGAATAAATATGTTTTACATATAAACTGTCTGTCACAAAAAACCAGACATGATGGAGAAAAACTGTTTTTATATCTGAAAACAGTATGAAAAATTCTATTATGATCAAAATAAATATCCAACTCAGCTTTAAACATTAATAAACTATCAATACACCTTTCTTGTTGAGATATGTTTATTAATCAAAACACTAATGTTTTCAACCTAATGCAATAGGTCATCTTCAGGTGTAAACTGAAATTCAAATGTATTTTTAAAAACTTAATATTTAAACAACAGAACATGTGAACATTTTTACGTTTAAATTTAAAACAAAAATATTAGATAAATTAACAAATAAATAAAAAAATAATAAAACAAAATATATAAAAATGAACTAAAACAATAATGGTATAAATAATATAATAAAATAACATAGATGAAATAAAATAAAATAAAAAATGAAATAAAATACAGTACACAAAAAATTCATCCAAGTATAACGGCAGGTGCGGACTACGAATTTTTGTTTTAATTTTTTTTATGTAGAATTTTCATGCAGAAGCTAGTCCATCTGCATCCCTGGCATTAATACAACCATTCTTTAATTTACTTTTATAGATGTCAATTTTTTCTTTGTGCATTGCTAATGATAGGGAACACACAGCCCTGAGGATAGTTGCTTCATTCCATTTAACTACAGAGTCCTCTGCTTGTGCCATACTTGACAAAACTGTTGCAGTGCTCTTTAATTAATGTCATATTTGTTCTCCTTAAGTCTAATGACTAAATTTTTTTTTTGTGATCCCAGTATGGTCCTCCTTAATTCCTAATTGATAATTTTCAAAAGGAAAATTATATACGCCCACTTTTTCTTCTTTTTTAAGCATGTCTTTATCATTTCTTAAAATACTATATAAATTAGGAGCTCTTTTGCAAACTATTTTGGAGTGTTTTTGACTGATACTTGTTTCATGATGATATTGATGTTTTGATTAAAAGTGAACTTTGAGATTTTAAAGTGATTTGTCTGGGTTATTTTATATTGCCTCCTTCATATATATTAGGATCAGGTATTTTCATTTGTGTGCCAAAAAAAAGAGCTTTTATTTTACTTTGAATTCTAAAAAGTATGTTTAAGTTTCCAATAATTAATAGAAATGTTAAATTTAATAATAATAAATTTTAATAATTCATAAACTAAATACAGTGTTAAAGGATACTTAAATTTTTTGGATAAACAAACTTTTAATTATTAATAAATAAACAGAATTCTTAATAGAAACTATATGTATGTAAGCCTGTAAATATCAAAAATGTTCAAAAAAACTTCTCACTTAAAGATAGTTTACATGAAAACCTTGAGATTTATTGTTGAAGAAATTTATTATTATTAAATAAAAATTTTTTGAATACAACCAATGTTTTCAAATCTTTAAAAGTAAAAACATATTTTAATAATAAAACATATCACAATATGTAAACTTAATGTTTTAAAGGATTCAGTTGTTACATTTAGCAATGAACCAAAAAGCATTGAAACATTTAAGAATATATTTGAAACACTAGTTCTATTTGAATGCTTTTGATTGAATTTGGATGATCTTTACAAAAGATATGATTCTTGAGATAAGAGGTATTCTTGAAAATATTTAGAAAGTTTTTTCATAAGACTTCTTTTAGTAAAGATATTTTATTTTTGATGATAAAAGTAATCTAGAAAGATGTTTTACTTGTTATCTTATAATTTGTCAGTGTTGGCATTTATTTTTGTTTATATATTTAAGTTTAAAATCCTTTCAGTTAATTATATTTACATTAGACATTTTGTGGAAAGTGATAATTTTTTTTATCATCACATTTATGAATTCAAATCATCAGTTATCTTTACTTTCTAGTCATAAAAGATGAAAAATTTATATGTTTATTAAATAATAAAATGTAAGAGTTATATATAATATAATATAATGTAATGGTATTTCAATATGGATTATAGGTTTCTTTTATCATTGTTGGAAAACACTCCATGTATAAATTTTATAAAATTTGTGGTAGTATATTTGTTTTTGTAGCTTTATTCCAAAACTTTATTTCTTTTTATCTCTATAAAAAAAATAAATAAAAGTAATTGAATTGAACAAAAATTATGAAATTATTTTAATATTTGTTAATAATTATTATCGTTAGTTATTAAATTAATTTATAAACCATATTTTGCATAAAAACGGAACTGAGAGGAGATTCTATTTATTTTTAACAGAATTATTACTTTTTAATATAAATAGTTTTTGATGTCTCAGTGTTTATGAACATAAACTAAAAACTTTTAATTATTTTGTTTGTATTATTGAATTAGATAAATTTAATTTAATATTTAATTAATTAGAAAACTATTTTTATATAACTCTTCAAAGTTAAAATAATAATTTATTAATAAAGAAAATATAAATGTTTTAGATATAAATTTTTTAAAGATCTATTTTCTGCACAAATTCTTTTTATTGAATGAAATTTTATTGCTTTATAATAATATCTTGCATGAGCATTTTCTGTATGTGAATGCATCAGTTTGTAATTTATAATGAGAATTAATTGAATATATTATTCAATTAGATCATATAAAAATTTTCTGATTGTTTTGTAATTTATTTCTATAGTAGTAGAAGAGATGTTGGGCCATCTCTATGCCAGGCCTCCTTCAGCTGAGATAAAAACTGAGCTACCAGTCTCAGGTACTTACACAAATAATTGAACCTTAATCAAATAGAATGATTAAGCAGAAGTATTAATAATATGATAATTTTAATACTTTATATTAAAATATATTCAAGAACAATTTTGTTGTTTTACAAATCAAATTCTTAAGCAAAAACTAAACTTGTATATTTATTTTTTTTGTTTGAGTTTTGAAGTAGTTTTATTAAAAAATAAAGTGATGATGTATTTAAAATTTTAAAATTTTGATAATTTATAATAATTTATAGATTTATAAGCATAGAGTTTTGTAATTTCTGAATTTAATACTTTCAGTATTTAATTGTATTGTAGTTACACTAAAATGACAATTTATTTTATGATTTGTCCATTGATGCATTTATTGTAATTTTTATGATTGGGACTAGACAAAACAAAATACCTTTTGTTTATACAGGTTAGTTGGACAGTTTCAGAAATTTAAATATTGAATACATTGTTTGTTATATTACCTCTGTTTTTATTAGTTAAAAATTATTCATAAAATTATATATTTAAAGTCTAGTCAGTATGTGAAGATGTTAAAAATTTTGTGATAAAATAATAATTAGTTTTATAAGAATAAGAATGAACATGTTTAGAAATTTCTTATATAAACTGCATTTTCTGTAATTTTCTTCTTCTTCTTAGTGTTGTCCCACAGATGTAAGGTCCGCTATTCGGATCTTTGAACATCATTTTGTTCGATCGAGAGCATTGTCTGTGTTCAGGTACAGAGCCCTTAGGTCTGCATTGATAGCATCTTGCCATCGTTGCTTCGGTCTTCCACGTGGCTGGTGGCCATTCATCTCTAGGTGGTAGGCAATGTTAGTAACTGTATCCAGAATGATCATTGGATATGGCCAAACCAGCACAGGCCTCTCTCTCTCTCATTTTTGCCTCAATGGGAGCAATGCCGAATCGTTGGCCTGTTGTGTCATTGGTGATATGGTTGAGGAGGGATACACCGAGCATCCCGCGAGCCATGTGCATCTCCATGGAATGGAGACTCCGTTCGGCTGCTCTCATTGATGGTCAACATTCGGAACCATAGAGAGTGATGGGTCATACCACAGTCCAGTAGATTTTCTATTTCAGGTACATGGGTATCTTTTTGTCACAGAGAACACCAGTGACTTCTCTCCATTGTAGCCACGTTGCATTCATCCTCGTTCATACCTCATTGTGAATGCCTCTGTCACTCTGTAGGGTTGAGCCAAGGTAGCAAAAAGTGGGCTTTTTATATGAGTTATCACCATTGAACTGGATTGTGCCCACATTTGAAAAAATTTCTAGATATTTGGTCTTCTTGGTGTTAATGTGCAAGCCAAAGCAACTGAGATGGTTGCTTCAGGCCTGCACCTGGCACTGTAGCTCTTTTTGAGTGGTGATTGCAAGCATGATGTCGTTGGCTTAAAGTAGCATTCAAGGAACATCATTCTGTATATTCTTTGTGATAGTGTCCATGATGAGAATGAATAGCAGTGGCGATAGTGTGGAGCCCTGATGAATGCCAATGTTCACTGGGAAGTTGTCAGATGTACCAGCCATGCACCTCACTTAGCTGCTGGTATTTGTGTACAGGTGGGAGGTGGTCACAGGCCGCACTCGAAGGTATAGCCTCAGAGCCAGAAACGGAAGGAAGAAGAAAGTGTTATTGAAGTAGTTAGATATAAGGGGAAAATAAAGTGTGATAGGATAGTGGAAAGGTGGTCAAGAGGTTCATGAGCGCCTGCACCTCGTTTATTTAAATGAAAACAAATTACAGAACAAATTGTAAACAGTGATTTACATGCTAGATACATAAAGGTGTTACAAAAAAAATAGTTGGCACAACAATAGCAATGCTTACAGACTATTTATGTACATTGGTTTAACAGGCTTAATAGAATGCGAATTGACATGCCAAAATATAGATGCCGTTTACAAAGGTTGGTATTTGTGTACAGTATTCTGACCCAGCTGATTAGGTCCTCGGCACTCCATGGTTGTGGAGTGCATACCAAATGAGCTGGTAGGGTACGTGGTCGAAGGCCCTTTCCAAGTCAAGGAAGGCGACATGCAGTGGATTATTTTTCTTTTTCTCCTGGTGTTTCTCCATCAACCTGTGAACTATGAAGATTGCATCAGCAGTTCCACAGCCCCTCACAAAGCCACACTGGCCGACACTGATCCGAACGATGTCACGCAAACGTTGGTCAATAATGCGCTCAAAGATTCATGGTATGAGAGAATAGGCATATTGGCCGGTAGTTGGAGCATTCTGCTGGGTCATCCTTGTTCTTGAAGACTGGTACTGTGATACTTGTTGACCAGATCACTGGAGGTTGGCCAGTGACTATGACAGAATTGAATTGAAAAACACAGTTAGCCTCAATGTGCAGGTCCTTGAGCTTCAGATGTTGGCTGGCAGGTCATCTGGTCCATTCTGAACCAGAAGGCACCATTCTGGTTCTTTATACTTCTAATCGCTGCAGATACCTCCCCAGCCATGATCTGAAGGAATGGCGCAGAGCAGGGCAGACCCTCAGGAATTGGTGGATGTGGGAATTTAATGTTTGAGATCTCATCAAAATGTTCATGCCAGCAGCTCAAGATATTTTTCTTATCCCGCAGACACCGTCCATTCTTATCCTTTACACACATGTATTGCTCAATGTCTTGCGCAGCCCTTGTTCGTGCTTTCACCAGTTGGTAGGTGTTCTCACCTTCCCATGTGTCAAGTTACTTGTAAAGTTTTTGATGATGTTCAGCCCACGCTGCAGCCACTGCTCTCTTGGCTTTCCGCTTGGCTGCAGTGTACCGCTGCCAGTTTTCGCCTATCTTATTGGTGAACCAAGCTCTAAAGGCTATCTTCTTTTTATGCACATTTTGTTGTACATCCTCTGTCCAGAGCCATGTCTTCTTATCGATGTGCTGACTATCTAAATTTTTGACGTGTCTGTAATTCGAAACAGTTGCAGTTCGAAAACGTTTTCGAACTGCAAGAAAATTTCAATTTACATTGGAGTTCCATTTAGCCGCACCACTTTTTCAAGAAGTACTACAACTCTGATACAAAAAACTGTAGTATGTATTTTACCTGAAGATGATAACTGTACGTTACCGAAAGTGTTCGTGAACATTTTATATTTATATTTTAATAATTCACTGTGGTAATGCCACAACACGTAAGTGATTTTACAATAATTATAAAGTTGGCGTGAAGTGATAACTAATTTTATGATATTTCATTTGATATTTTTTACTTTTTCAAGCGAACCAGAGTTATAAAAAATAGAAAGCATATCAGACAATTCATTTGTTCCAGTAGTACTTAAATTTCTAAACTGAGTTATAGTTGGGAAAGAGAGAAAATAATAATTGTTTATTGGTGACAAGAATTTTCTTTCTAAGATGGGAAAAAATAGCTTAGTTAATTTTTTATTATTATATTTAAACACAAACATAATCATGTTTGAAAACTTTATAAATAGGACATATCTTTCAAAGATTTTTTGAATAAAACAAACTTTAAATTAATTTTAGTTTTTGGAAACAGTTTTTGCTTTTATATCAGCCATTTCCCAAAATTAAAGAATATTTTGGAAGTAATATGAAATGAACTCTATTATCAATTTCTTGCAAGATATTTTTTTAATTTTTATAGAGAGAATTTAGAAGTGATATTGGGACTGATTGTGAGATGCTGTAAATATTGAAATTTGATATCACACAAGAAAATTCAGTAGACTGCTAAGTAAAATAAAGAGTAAAATTAGAGATAAAAAAGATTTTAATTGTTCGTTTTTGTTTCTGATTATATCTACAACATGGAAAAGAGCTTTATTTGGCTAAACTATGTTGGATTTTGATCATGTGCCAGCAACAGCTTATAGCATGTAATCATACAGTTGCCCACTATATATATAAAAGCTATCTAGGAGATCATAGAGTCTTTAGATATAGTACATGTTGTCTGGTAAAGTAATTTTAATACAGCTGGACAAGCAAACCAATGATTATAGATTGTTTCAAATGAAATGGACTATGTTATTGGCATACTTATCCATCTGTATTATAGCTGTTTTACTAATCAATGATAATATAATGCATTTCTTTGTGCCAGAAAATCTTATTTAAGAACAATTTTTATACCAGCAGGTTTGATTTTGTTTGTTGTCACTGTCTGATCTGATTTTTTTACATTTAAAAATTGCCCTGTTGTTGTGCTGTCCAATGTTCAATTCATCCTGAAAAATACAGTTGCAAAATATAGGAGGAAGTACTTTATCAAATTAAATTCAAAGATTACATTGTTGTTATGCATAATGAATCCAAATATACATAATTTGTTTATTGGTGAGCTGCTGCATGAAGACATGTTTAGCTATAGGTGTGAGAACAACTTGTTTTGTTTGATGACTTGTTTGTACTGTATGGTATTTGGTAAACTTATTTTTAGAATTTCGCTTATTCATCTTTATTTTTATAACATCATTATTGATAAGTAGGGTATTAATAAGAATGATTAGTCATCATGAAGTAGTAACTAAAACTGCAAGAGAATATAAATTCAGACACTTGAGTCAAATTAAAAAATAGCAAAACTAATTTAATAATTAAATTAATTTTGTTATTTTTTAAGGTGTCTTAAATGCTTGAACATCATGAAGTAGTNAAAAATGTATCTTAAATTATTCATTTAAATTTTTTAAGTAATTGGAAGAAAATTTGATTATAGATTATATTGCTATCTGCTGAATATGTAAATCATTTTATAGGAATTATCATTGTTATATTATGAAGATTCAGGAAGTATTTATTTCAATTAAAGATAAACATGAAAAAATACAGTAAGACCCTGCTTAATGCTGCCTCGATTAACACTGATTTGATATAACATGGTCTGCTTGAAACCTAAAAAAAGCTCAACATTTATGCTGATTCAAATTATTATGGCATTTCATTGATTCATATATAATATGATAATTTACAAACATGAAGCAATCAGTAAAAGGCGGCAATTCATCGTAGTGCTGTACTTCCCTTAAATCTATGTTTGTTTGATGCTGTTTTGGTAAAAATATAACATCATGGATGCCATATGAAATATCGACTTCACTTAGCAAGAATAAACTGATGAATGCATGAACGGAGTGTGGAAGAAGTTATGGCTGAAAGTATCTAAGAATTCTCAATGAAAAGAGCCTATCACTGTATCATTAGGTTGACCAAATTGCTAACCTAATCGATACAGCAGGACTAGGAGATGTAGACAAGCAGGATATTGAGGAGTTACAGCAGGTTTCTAGTGAGAGCATTACCAACAATGACCTTCAAGAACTGGCCGAACAAGGAATTTATGTAGAATTGGAAAATAGTGATTCTGAAAACGAAGAACTCAAAGAATTTCTCTACAGATTTCTTTACTAAAAGTTTGGTAACAATAACCAAAATCAAAAATCAAACTGTAGCGAATGATTCAGATTTTGAAAGAAGTGCAAAGGCAAAACAAGGCATTTAAATGTGATCTTCTGTTACCAACATTTGTTTAATGGAAGAAAAAAAGCGACAAATGAATCTACACAACTTTCACAAAATCAAGAATTTCAGAAAAGCCAGGACCATCATAAAAAATAAACTTTACATTTCTGTATGCATATATTTGTGTTATTTAACATATAGTGTTATGCAAATTATTATAAAAATAACTTAAAATTAAAGTAAAATCTGTTTATATTTGATTGCTTATTCCTCTTTCTCTATTTACTCTACATTAAAATGACCTCATCTAATGCTGTTTCATTTAGTGCTTTGTCCTCTAGGAACACATCCCTTGCATTAAGCAGGGTCTTTCTGTATATCAAAAGTTTTCAAACTAGAATTAGACTAAATTACAATAATTGCAGATTCAGGTTATAAATATGCATATTATGAATTATTAAACATAGCTACTTAAAACCTAAAAATTCATCTGATAATCTGAAAAATATCCACTTGGAGCAGAATTTTGGTTCAAATCATAATTCAGGTAGATATTTTAAAAATATTTCAAAATTATTATATTATTACTATTAAATTACTACAATTATAAGATCAGATATGCTCATTTGTATCTAATATTCTTGTTTAAATTAAATGAAACTTAAATTACTTAAGTATATTTTGGATAATATATTGCTTTGTGACCTAATTTTGTCAGTCATTAATTAATATAATTGAGTCTAATTTTAACCCAAAAATTTTGGCATAAAATTATTATTATTATTTTTATTAGTTGACATATTTTTTTTTAATCTGAGTTGTAATGTTACTCAATTTGAAATAGTCAAGTAACATATTTGGCCAACATAGGAAGAATCGTGGGTTTAAATTTTAATTTATTTTTCTGCACTTTTTTAAATGCAACTTACTCATAGTTACAAACACACTTAATTGAAACTTTTATTCTTTTCATATTCAGTATGTATGTATTGTTGATTATACAGTGTAATTTCAGTTGAATGATGACTGAATAACAACACTGGTCAACATGCTTTTTGGCAAACAGAAAATAGAAATTTTGTCCTATAGATTTTTTTTACTGATTTCAAATATGGGATTGAAATTTTTTATCACCCTCTGATATTTCATAATCATAGACTTAAATTTTGGCTCCATATCTAGCCGTCCACAGAAACTTTCGTGCACCTCTTGCAGGGAGAACAAAGATGGGATATGTATAACAAGTTTGTTTTACCAACTTGTTACTCAGATAGCAGATTAATGAATCATAACATGACTCATCACCCACAGGCCACTACTACACAGAA
Source organism: Centruroides sculpturatus (assembly GCF_000671375.1). Taxonomy (NCBI): domain Eukaryota; kingdom Metazoa; phylum Arthropoda; class Arachnida; order Scorpiones; family Buthidae; genus Centruroides; species Centruroides sculpturatus. The sequence continues at coordinate 164,313 of NW_019384959.1, read as the reverse complement.
TTTGTGGTATTTGCATTGAGTGAAGATGAATTTCATTTGTCTTGTGATTTATAGCTGATGTGAATGCTTGTTAAAAAATGTTATGAACTATATTTTGATTGTAAAGTGGGCAATCAGGATAAAAATTGGGCACTACATTTTCAACTTGTATAACTTGTGTAAAATGTTTGACAGAGTGGACTGTCCTTGACACTTGAGCTTTGCAGTACCCATGGTCTGGCATGAACCATGAGATCATGTTACACTGTGATTTTTGTTTGACAACTATAAAAGAAATAACTAGTAAATCCAAACACACAGTGAAGTACCCAAATTTATATTTCTGCTATGAGGCCAGTTCTTCACTGTAAGAATTTACCTGTATGAGGTCTGCCAGAACAATTTTCCTGGTGAAGATTTGAAACATGAAGTGGTTATAGAAGTTGAAAATGAGGAGAAAGATGATCCTAACTTTGAAGATAACACATCTACTTATGAACCTCATTTATTAACTCAAGATGAGCTAAATGATCTTGATAGGGATCTGAACTTTTAGCTTCTCGACTGATATGAAACTCTTGAAAAAACTCATTATCACTAGTACAATTGGATCATATGTTGTGATTTAAAATCCATTGCATTATTAATGGGTTTGCAGCTTGTCTATACTAAATTTTCTTGTTTCTTGTGTGAGTGGAACAGCAGAGACAAGAAAAATTATTACACCAAGAAGGAATGGCCAAAGCATGAAATATGTGTATTCCTGGCCAGAAAAATATTATTCATGAACCATTAGTTAATGCTGACATGATTCTTCTACCTTCACTTCATATAAAGTTAGGACTTTTCAAAATCTTTGTCAAGGCAATGAATGTAAACAATGCTGGATTTCATTATTTAAAGGAAAAATTTCCTCATATAAGTGATGCTAAAATCAAAACAAGTTTTCATGGGCCCACAAATAAGAACTTTAATTAAAGATGAAAAAGTTGAAAGCTTGTTAAGTGCAGGTGAAAAGTCAGCAAGGAAGTCATTCAAAGATGTTGTACAAAATTTCTTGGGTAATCACAAAGCTCAAAATTACAGAAGAATTTTGAATGGGCTCTTAAAGTCTTATAATGATATGGGATATAATTTGTCCCTCAGAATGCACTTCTTGGATTCCCACCTGGATTTCTTCCCCGACATTCTTGGTGCTGTCAGTGATGAACACGGGGAGCATTTCCATCAATACATCTCTATTATGGAAAAGAGATATAAGGGCCAGTAGATTTTAAGAATGCTTGCTGATTACTGTTGGACATTCTAGAGATTTTCCAAAAACAAAACATAACAGAAGCTCCACGTCTTGCCATTTTAGACAAGATAAATGAATAGGTGTATGCATTTTAAAAACTTGCTGGGACAAATTTACTTTAATAGGAAAAAATTATATTTCTTGAGACTATACATACAAGATGAGTCAGTTTCTTTTGATAATTTTTTCTGTTAAAGTAAATTTATTCCTGCAATTTTTAAAAATGAATTTATTAATTTTATCTTTATACTGCTAGAACACTATTTTAACTTTTTTTGCATTGTATGGTGGACAAGTAGCTTGCAATAAAAGGTCAACCTTGTCATGGAATTGTTATTTCAACAGCGTGTGAAGGGATCAAAGGTGCATGTCTGAATAAATATGTTTTACATATAAACTGTCTGTCACAAAAAACCAGACATGATGGAGAAAAACTGTTTTTATATCTGAAAACAGTATGAAAAATTCTATTATGATCAAAATAAATATCCAACTCAGCTTTAAACATTAATAAACTATCAATACACCTTTCTTGTTGAGATATGTTTATTAATCAAAACACTAATGTTTTCAACCTAATGCAATAGGTCATCTTCAGGTGTAAACTGAAATTCAAATGTATTTTTAAAAACTTAATATTTAAACAACAGAACATGTGAACATTTTTACGTTTAAATTTAAAACAAAAATATTAGATAAATTAACAAATAAATAAAAAANAATTATCCTAAAACATTATATTAAAAAAGTAAAAAATGTTTTTAAAAATATTAGAATTTATCAGGGAAATATAAAACAGTTTTTTTTAAATTTATCATTTTTTATGAATATAATTCACAAGTGTGTTTAAAATGACAATTTGAAAAGGAATGTGGATTGAGATAGGGCAGGTTATACATTGAACTTTAAATTAAAACTCTGAATTTATATTTATGAAGCAGTGATTGCTTCCATAGGTATAGGATTTTCAATGAGGCAGTCTATGTGAAGATTTTACTTTTATTATAACAAAGTGTTTTTATGAAGTTTACATTGATATGGGTAAAATACAATACACACATAGAAATTAATATAAAATTAGAATCACTTGAACCTTTAACTGGTGTGTATTATGATTAAATCTTGTAAATCGAATGTTTTATTAACCCCTAATGGGTTCTTCTTCAGGCATCATTTAATTGTAAACTAGCTGGATCCTCTAAAACGAATATGAAATTCGAACATATTTAAACATTGGAAATTTCACATGACAATCTCCTCTGTGCATGTGTTCTTGTGATTTGAATAAATATGATCAAACATAATGATCATCATAAAAAAACAGCTTTAGTATGAAGTTGGAATTCCAAATAAATGTGCACATGTATGAGTTCAAATAACATTCAGTTTATAAGATTTAATAGTAATACACCAGTTAAAGGCTCAAGTGAGTTTAATTTTATATTCGTTCCAGTGTGCAGTCCTGATTTATATGGAAATTATTCTTTAAATAGATAAGTAATATTGGATAATATTTTTTAAAGGTAAAGAAATGTAATAATGCAACAATAATTCTTAATATGGAAAAATAATCTTCAGTAATATTTTCTAAAGTTATGAAAAAATTGAACAGTATTACTTATGGAAAAAGTAAAAAAGTAAAAATTTATTTTAAGCACAGAACAAAAGTTATAAAAGACAGTAATCCACAAATAATATATATTATAATAATAATTTTTTAAATTAAAAAAATTTTTACTATATTTTTAAAAGTTTTAAGTTGTTTTTGAATTAATGGTGTTAATGCTTTTCATATTTCAGTGAAAAACAGATGCTGAATGTATCAGACTCTGCAGATTCTGTCACAACAAATCCTCCTTTAAAAAAAAATTCAGGGAAAAGAAAAACTTTGGAATCTTTATCTGAGTCATTAGATATGTCTTCATCATCAGTAAATTCTTTACATAATTTAGGTAGAAAAACAAAACAAAAATATGAAGATGCTTCAATATCTCTTTCCTCCCAAAATGGCATTCATGTGAAAGATAAAGAATTGAAAAAACATCACAAACAGGTAACTTTTGCTTTTTTTTTCCTTTTATTTTTATATATCATATTGGCTTGAATATTAGTTGCTTTTTGCTTTAAAGATACAAAACATCACTCTCAACCTCCAATATATTCAATTTTGATAGCTGTTTGTGGTATATGGGATACAGAGTTAAATGCTAAAATTTGGTGGGTCAATTTTTTAGCAATGATAAGCTCCAGCTAAGTTGTGACTTGTTATTCTTCAGTCTGCAAAGTATGCACAGGAATTAAATGTTTGGCATAACTATAAATAATCAATTAATCGATTGTTCAAAAGTAGTCGAGTAAGCTAAGCCAGTTGTTTTTGTCCTGTTCAAAAGTATTGGTAAGTTTTGGTAACTTCTGCAAAAATTTTATTTTGATAACTTTTTATTTTACTCCTAAAAGACTACTAATCAAGTGATTGTCAAAAATTTGGGGAGGTTCTGAAAATTTACCATGGTATTTTTTTCTGTTGTAAAATATGTCTGTATAATTATAAATTTTTGTATTCAGTATGATCAAATGTTTTAGATTTTATTAAAAAAATGCTTTCAATACTTATTAAAAAATAATTTGTATTAAAATAAAACACACAGTTTTGGTTTTGATAATCCTAAATCTGTGCAAGTATTTTTGGGAATACATGTGGAATATTTTATGGAAATCTACTTCCCTAATATGATGTGTGTGCTTGGCAGCGTACTATCTGGTGCATTGGATATTCAGCTGATTTTACTTATAAATTTTATTAATTTCATCTTTATTGATATCAACAAAAAAGCAACAAGTTACAAAGTTTGTCAATTATAATCTAGCTATCCCATGCCTTTTTATTTCTATAAAACAAACCTTTTGAATACAATTTTTGATCAGTTAGATATAATTTAAATGTGATTTGTAAAAATCATTAAGAAAGCAACCAAAAATTTATTTTTGCTGATTGATTTCGAGATATTAATAAATACAAATTTAAAAAGAGTTACTTTTAAATAAAGTAATTTTAAAATGAAAGTAATGTAATTAAAAACATCTAGTTTTCATAATCAGTTGCATAGATAAAAAGTAATAATTTCATATATTCTTGTAAAAGTTAGAATAACAGCAGAACTATGAAAGTGTGTTTATGAAGACACAATTATAAAGAGCTTTGAGAAATGGTGTGTGACCATCAACTTGAATGGAATAGAGGATAATGTACTGTTCTAGAACTGAATGTACTGAATGACGTTGTAGTAATGAAATAGTGAAGAAGAATGACTATAAAGAAAATTCTAATGAAGATATAAAGCAATGAAGAATACTTCATTATTTTCATTTTTTTTAATTTTTTAAAATCAAATTGCTAATTTTTGTATGCAAATGGAATGTGAATATGAGTCAACCCAATAGTAAAGGGTTGACTTGTATTCACATCCTAATTATTTTTTTTTTTTGTTTTTAAAGTAAGGATTTCAAAATTGGGGACTGGCTTATATTTGGGCTAATAAAAGAAAAAAAAGTAATAGCCCAGCAATTTAAATTTATATTTTTATCAATGTTTATTAATTAATAAACAAACATTACAAATAAATCATATATAAATTTAAAATCTGAGAAGAAAGATATCTCAAATTTTTGAAAACAACTTTTGTATTAATTTACTAGAATCATTAATAAAAATAAAAGTATCTTTATATCATCAGATACAATAATAGTTTTAGAAAATAGAATAAATAAATATTGAATTTGAATACATTGAAAATTTTAATTTTTGTAGTAAGTTTGCATCATAGAATACAAGATAAAAATGAATCTTAAATATATATCTTAATTGATAAAAGATACAAGATAAGATATACAAGATAAAAAAAGAGAAAAGATACAAGATAAGATATACAAGATAAGATATACAAGATAAAAAAAGAGAAAAGATACAAGATAAAATATACAAGATAAAAAAATCTTAAATATATATCTTAATTGAAAAAAATCTTAAATTTACCACAGAAAGTAAATTGAGCACCATAGAAAAACATTGTTAATAAAATTGCTTGTTTTATTGTTTACATTTTAGAGTAAATCATCATATCATAAAAAGTACTATGTTACAATATTTTGTTTAAATTTCTTTTCTTTTTTCAAAATTTTTTGGTGGATGGAAACTAATCTTGATTCTACTAAAAGTATGGAAACTTAACTATTTTTTATGTTTTGACTTTTACTTAACCATTATATTTACTACATTTTTACATTTCTCAATTGTACATTTTTTGAAATTATAGGTTAAATGGTTTTCTACATAGTACTTTGTTCATTATAAAACACTTCAGTTCTACATTTTTCAATTATACAGTTCTATACTTCATATTTTTCAGTATTCTACAGAACTTTCTTTACTTATGGGTTATTCAGTTTGAAATGGAAAAATTTTAAGTGATTATTAAAAAAAAGAAAAGTGAAAAAGCAAATTATATATTCAATTTAGGTTTGTCCACTGACAGCAAAACACCAGCAAATGTAAAAAGCAAAGTAAATAATATGTAATGTTTAATGCCATTTTTGATGAATTTCTGTTTAGAAAATCACAGTCAGTTCACATGTTGAAAATTTTTGCTTTCCACTTTTTTGTAGGTTGGATCAGTTTCGCTAAATGAATAAAAATCTTTCCAGCTTTTTATTTTAAACAAATAAAAATCTTTCCAGCTTTTTATTTGTTTTTGCTATTCACTTTAACTTTCAGAATGACTTTCGTTTATATGACTGGAGCTTGTTAGGAGACAACTGAAGTTACATACTGTATCAGTATGTGACAAGTCCATCAAAAAAAGAAACAAAAAAAATTATCAATGTTATAAAAGTAAATGACTTCATTTCACCCTGTTTTAAACAACATATAAAATGAAAAGTAAATATATTATACAAACAGTAAACTGAAACTTCTTTAATTAATAATAATAATTGATGCTTCTAGCTCACGACTTTAATTTAGATAGAGTTAGATAACCTAATAAATAGGATTTTAACAATTCGGAAGGCTTATCACACCAATACTCTGTCTATATGAAACTTCTTTGTTAAGCATATACAAATTCATGTACAAATTCATTTGTACAATGTTAATTTGCGCAATGCTGTACTTTTGTGGCAAGTATTTTCAAACTAAGTAAGTTTGGACTATTGCCCTTATACCAACCTCATGATATCATGCACTTGAGAGGAAATTGAGTTTTGTCTCCTATTTACAAAACTGTTGCCAATAGAGTACTTCTAGCACTGGCAATCTTCTACTGTATAATATTTATAAACAACTTTAAAGTACATTTACAGTATTTGGCTAATTATTTTTGTTTTCTTTTTTTGAAATTTTTACCACTCATTATGTTACCCCTCTCAGTTTGTTGCAGACTAATGCCTTGTTTCTATGCTATACATGATTTTCTGTTTCATATTGTTCCATCAGCACACTCTTGTCACTAGCAAATTTTATAATCGGCTAAATATCCTTTTTTACATTTAATAATCAAACTTATCTGCAAAAATGTGGCATTCCCATAGAAAGTCCATTCACTGGGGACCTGTGCAAGTCAGTAGTGAGAGAACTAGAATCTAGAAAACTCCAGAAATTTTTGCCATATATTATTTTTTATACCTGTTATGTTGATGACATCCTAATAACAATGAAACCTCAGGCTTTATACTTAGTTTGTTCCTAAAAGTTGTTCGAAAAATGAAACAAATTTTTCCATAATAAACAATATAAAATAATCTGTTCTTGACCCCCCCAAACAAAGTCTTGTTTTACCTTTTTAGCTGTATTTTATTTCGTGCATAAATATGCCTACAAATACAATATAATATAATATCTATATCTATTATATATATTTTAATATATATGTATTAAAAGCAAAATGTTGTCACCACCAATCAAAACTGAAACTAAAACTAAAACTTTATGAAGAGATCTTTAATTAGAAACTCAATTCTGTTTGCCTGGATTAAATTTAATCAAATCAATCAAGACAGACAACATGTAGTTTATCCACAATTTTTCAAATATGTTTAAATTGTAATTGAACTTAATTAAATAGTTTTGATTTTTATTTTTAGTTTCAATTTTGGTATAAAGGTCAGAATTTTAATTACTATTCCTAGTTTTAATTAACTGACAATCTAGTATTAATAAATATTAAATATTAATATCATATTGTAATATTATATTAATAATCTAGACATTAAGCCCCAGGAATTTTTTATGTTGTGGTTCATTCAGATATGTCAGGCCCCATTCCTCACTACTCAGCTGTCTCATTGTGGGCCTGGCCAAACTCATAATTGGCTTGCTAAAAGAGGCCTTCTTAGTGCCCACAGGACAGAAAGAGTTAAATTAAAGAACAAAAATTTATTAAACGGATAAGGGCCATTTTAGCCGCCGGGGATGGCAAGTGTCTACTAATTTTGCGCCCCTGTAAACTCCCAAACTGCTTGCAAATTTAATCATTTTGTCTTTATGCCATACTGTTTATGTACAATAAATATAATAAATATTTTTTTTTTATTTGCTTTCCTTCTTGGTGTTGCAATTTTAATGGCCATCAGTGTACATAACAAATTTTGAAAACACACATTATGAACATGAGTAGACTTATCAAAAAGAAGTATTAGTAGTATTTATTCATGCTCCTCAGGATTTTGTTTTTCTTTTCTTTTGGACAAAATACATTTTATTTCTGTACTAATGTTAGAACTATTATGTAGTTGATTGTGCTTATACAAATTTAATTATATTTATTTATGTAGTTTTAACTAATATATTAATATCTTAAAATATATTAATTTATTTTAGAAAAAATTTCTAAAATAAATTAATATATTTTAAGANTACAATAAATTTTTTATATGAATTTATTTTTTCTTGTAGAAAAAAATTACTAATAAAAATAGTGGATCAGATACGGACATTCAGTCAAATGAATCTAGTAGTTCTAGTGAAAGTGGAGAAAATTCCAGCAGTAGTGGGAGTGCTTCTGATTCAAGTAATAGTGATACAAGTGATGATTGTGAAGAAGAAGAATTGGATGAGGATGAGGATGATGATGAGGATGATGATGAAACAAGACGGAAAAATTTGAAGGAATTAAGAAAACAGCAGCAGGAATTAAGAAAGAAAGTTCAAGAATTAAAGCAGGCTTCTCAAGAAGCACAAGCACATAAAGCTGAAAATCATGTAAGTTCAAAATATTGAATTAGATAGTATTTGTTAATATTAACTTGAAAGATTTGATTAAAAATATAAAATTATAATTATCAAAAAGTATTTGTAACTATAATACAGTTGGCCTTCCACATTTTCAGGGACGAGGGATATGGGATCTTGTGAAATTGGGAGAACCATGAATATTTCTAGACCTTTAAATCTTTACTGTTAATACTGTTGATCTTATTTAACATACAAAAAAAAAACAAAATAAAAGTAAAACAATACACTGTATAACAACAAACTGTTCTATAAATTACAAGTTACAGTATCAACAATGTAGGCTCTAAGGATTATGCTGACCTTTTAAAAATTACAGAACCATTCTATTTCAGAACTTTTTACATTGCAATTTTCATTCATTATTCTATATTTTTAAAAGTGAAATATTTGCTCTTTTTTTATGTTAAACCATTTATCTAGTAGTATTTTTTCATTAATAATTAATTATTATTTTCTTATATTCTCAAGTAGCTCATTATTTAGTCAATCTGTGACCATATATATGTGTATATATACAAACATTCACATACATAGGGTAAGTCAAAAGTTTCTCATATCCTTTTCATTTCAAAAATATTGAATTTAGTTGAGGAAGTGATGCATGGAGAATTGAATGGAACCATTTTAACTCTTTAAACACAAAATCGGCCTTATCCGTTAAAAACAAAATCAGCTGATTGAAAAGTTTAGACGTTAGACTAGGTTTGCTATACAAGTTCCCTTGTAGCTTGAGGGATAAAAACAATTTAGTCATTAGCAACCATGATGGATTGAGTTTTCAGAGCTTAGAGTTAAAGTTCATTTTTTACAAGGATTAATACCTTGAATATCTCTTTGCAGAATGGTTATTAAATAATGTCTGGATTGGATTTAACTAAACAAATAAAATGAAGTCAATAATTGTTAGTAAATACATTATTTATTTTAATACCCCCTCAAAGCGTTTGTTCTCAGCAGCAATACATACTGGACATAAGTGACCTTGAAAATGATTTTAAAGGACAAGGAAAAAGGTTCCCACTGATTCATGACATACGACTTTATATATACTATATTAATAAAATTACAGTAAAACTTCCATTAACAGACACTCCTAAATAACAGATACCTCTACTTAACAGACATTTTTATAATCCCCAGACCCTTCAAATAGGACATCTATAATATTTATCTGTAAATAGCAGACACCATCCTTCATAATCTACCATACAAAAACACAAAGTCTCATCTTCAATATTCTGAAAGAATTAATTATGTACAAAATACTTTAAAACAAAAACAAAGAATCAGTTCAAATACTCTTTCAGAGGACAAATTTTGACTGCGGGGCTGGAATAAAGACCTAAAAAATAGGAATAGGGGAGGGGACAGGTTGTAAAAAGCTGAACAATATTCTTTATCTATTAGAGAAGACTGATCTGGTTAAGTTGTCAATCACTGTTTATCGTCCTACATATTAATGTTATTAAAGTTGCTGAATTAAACTTACAGTACAAAGAAACCATGAATTTTGCCCAAGTTATTTGTTCATTTGACAAGAACCATAGAACAGTAATAATGAAAAAGAAACAGTTTTAAGGTTATCACAACAGTGTTTATTTGGTGAATGTTCAAAGATCGTGTTATGAAGGCAATTTGCCGACCACTTTAAAGTTTAGGAAGGTATTTGGTTTTCTCGCACTTATGGCATAATTTATGTTGTCAACAGCTTTGTGGTGGCTAAAGTGTAATTTTTAATAAATCAGTTATTGAAAAAAGCAAAAATGTTAAAAAATTATACCTATTCAATAATTACAAAAAACAAATTACTGTACTGATTTTTATTAGTCACTTAGATCTTAAATGACATTATAAATGCAAGAATTTGGAATATTTTCCTTATCCCTTGAAGTGGCTAGCAAATAGTGTTCATAACTCAACATCAGAACTGTAAAGCTGAAAAGAGAGATAATATATTCAGGGTTCCTACGCACCTGGAAAGTCAGGGAATTTGTCAAAAATTGTCAAAAAGTCAGGGAATTTGTCTCCTTAACTGTGTTGTTGATTTCGTTTGCTGAATATGGATGACCAATCATAGCTATCTGCAGGCAGCAGGAAGTAATGCTGCAATAAGAAAATACACCAGAATCCATTTTGAAATGGTTTTTTTCACTGTTCTGAAGCTGTACAATTTTACAGTTGTGGATTAATAACAGGATAAACTACTTTTATGTAATAGTGTTTAATTTTTAATTTTAATAATTCAGCAATTATAAAAAGATGAAATTGTTTATTAGAATAAAAAATAACTAATTAAAAATTTGTTTGCAAACTTTTAAAAGTTGAAATCGTAATGCTGGTATTGACTTGTGGTTTGAATGAGCTTTTTACATTTTTGTTACCATTTTCCTTGAAAGTACTATACTGCAAGCGTATTTTCCCTCTGTCTTCTGTTAATTTCTTCAACTTCAATACATAGTTTAATAATTAGTTTAACAGAAATGACATTGGATAACAGATATCACTGATTTTGGCAAATTTAGGGCTTAAAAACTGGCAACATTGATCATACCTGTAATANGTATACCTGTATTAGGAAAATGCACAGGCCATTGCATAATAAATAGTCATTTAAGTTATCAATCATTTACAATCATAAAAAAATTTATGGAAGAAAATAAAATTGTATGTTATTGAAAATTAATATATGATTTTCTTAACCTCATAAATATAAATAAAGTTGATGACATATATAAGTAATTCTCATCTGGCAGTTAATGGAATGAAGTGATTTGCAATTATAATTAGCTGAGCTCTACTGTTATCAGGACATTGTACAGGAATATGAGTTGCAATCAATTGCCCCAATTATTCTGGGAAAGTTATCCTTGGATAAAGTGGAAAAATCTTGAATAGTAGATGGAAGTTCAGATTCCATCAGAAATACAATTTCATCATTCTTCATACAAATTAATGCCTTGGAAACACTGGATAGTTCTGATAATGATATGCAATAATTATTAAAGAATATAATATTTAAGCTATTAATACAAAGTGGGAAAAAACCTTATTCCTATTATAAACTTCTTTATCACTACACAAAATTTAAATGTATTTAATAAGAGTTTGATACATACCTGCATACAGTAGAGACGTGAACTCCAATAAAATCACCAGCTATTCTCTGAAAGCTTCCAGTAGTATAAAATCGTAAGGCCATTAACAACTGTTATTCAACATTTAATGGCAATCCTCTTCCATTTAGATGTTTAACTTCATCACCAATATGATTTAAAATATGAGCAAATCCAGACTTAGAAAATCTATAGTGAATTTAGAATTTTTCTTTGAAATAGATTTTTAATGGATTACTCCAATCTCATATTATTCTCTCCCTTTGTAATTGTCAAGATGAATAATTTTGTTGATTTGTCCAGTACAATACTTTTGAAATGAATGATATCCATTTCTAACTAAACTTGTGATGAAAAAATCAATATGGCAACTTCCACTCAAAGTAAAATGCAGTCTAAACCTGCTGTCAAGTCAATCTAGAAAGTCGGCCAAATTATTGATTTCTAAATTTTTAAATTGTCTAAACTTTGGCAAGTGAGAAACACCATCTCTGCAATGAAATTTTTCTGAACCACAGTCTAGATCTGTGTTTCTCAACCGCCAGTCCACAACTCTAATCTGACCAGTCCACAAAAACTTTAAAAATATATATTTAATCTGTCATGCATTGTTCCCGAATAGGAAATATGTGGATTATTAATTCATTTATTGATAGCAAACTAATAGATTTGAACGACTTTGAACACGAAGAACGAATCGAATTAAGTTCAGACTTGGGATTTAAAACATTGTTTGAATCAATGCACATAACACAGTTTTGGATTAAAGTTAAATCTGAATATCCAGTTTTACATGAAAAGGCAGTTAGGATGTTTCTACCTTTTTCAACAACGTACTTATGTAAATCAACGTTTTCAGCAATGGTAATGATAAAATCAAAACAATGAAATCGTTACTGTTAGTTCTGCCTCACGCCTTGCAGTTACCACCTTAAATCCAAGAATTGATGATCTTACTAGCAAAAAAGAAAAGCATTGATCACATTGATTTGTATACTAATGCACTGGTAAATAAATAACAAATATTTATTGTTCAATGTAGTTTGCAGTTCTTTTTACAACAGAGAATTTTTTTCAATTAAAAATAATATTGTCACTGGTCTGCTTAAAAAAAGCAGATATTTTCCGGTCTGCGATGAGTTTTGGGTTGAGAAACACTGGTCTAGACCATCCTTTCTCAAAGTGGGCGATAATGCCCCTTTATGGGTGCTGGAGGCTTTCATGGGGGCAGTAGAAGGCTCAATGATTAAATATGAGTTTTATTTCTTCTTATCGAAACATTCTTTGATCTCAGAAATAGGATATGGGTCACACCCTATCTATCCTATCCATATAATAATGCAATAACTGTTTTTAAGATATGCAACAGATGGTAATGTAAAAAGGTTAAAAAAAAGTTACTCTTTTTGTTGAAAGATTGATTTTAAAATTATGTGTTTCTAAATCAAGAGTTCATTTTAAGCACAGTACAGTACTATTTGTTTATCAAAGAATAATTTTTGTTGATTTTATGTTACCTTGTATTTACTAGATTTACATACAAATAATAATGATAAATGATGATAAAATAAAAAGCTTGTGTTTTGTTTGTAAATTGCTTATTTTTTCATTACATTGAAATTGTGGATTCTATCAAACATTTTTCTACAGGATGTATGTACTGTATTTTTTTAATGTGGCAGTCTTTGAAGCATATCAACTGTGC